>NC_083761.1:82078758-82113758 GCF_963514075.1 Conger conger | reverse complement strand
ATTTTATTTTACACAGTGTCAGTGTTTGAGTGTTTTAAACTTTTGTTCCCTTGCGAAGGAAACAAAGACTACAGCTGTTCTGAGCCATAACTGGAGGTGGGCCTGAAAATGGCTTTTGGAGCACACGGCTTCGGCACCAGCGGTGTTTGTGAAGAGTTATCACCAGAAAAGCCATCCATTTCAGATTACAATACAAGCATTTATGGAAAGCCATTTACATAGTAATATAAAAGCAATTGAAGCAGTTCAGGAGGTTAAGTACCTTGTTCAGGGGCACACTCTGTAACCCCACTCCGTTTTTGCTCATTTAGCATCAGCAGGTAGAGAAAATGCACTACAATGCTCAAATGTCACTTTTAGAGAGCATTTGTCTGACATTGCAATCCCTTTTCCAGAAGTCATGTTATGCATTAAAACAACGCTGAAGCAAGACTGAAAAATGATATGTTATACATAAATGTTATGGTAAATGTAAATACAAAATTTTAAATTTTTAAATCTAACTATAAATGTTAAATATAAATGTAAAGGATACATTTACAAATGGCAGCGCATATTGCAATACATAACATGCATTTAGTAGACGCTCTTATCTAGGGAGACTTACACAACTTTTTACACATTTTTACTCAGTATCCATTTATACAGTTAGATATTCAGTGAAGCTCTTTGCATGAAATACCTGCCCGTAGGAGGCAGTGGTGATGCCAGGGCCACAGCGCTGTGGGGTCCACACTCACGTTCTTACCCCTGGCACACAGAGACCCTGTCACAGGCCTGGCCTGGTGCAGGACTGCACCTCTTCTTTTTTTAAAGATATTTTTTAGGTCTTTTTCAGCTTTATTGGACAGTATATAGTATAGAGAGACAGGAAGAATGGGAGCGAGAGAGAGGGAAAGACATGCGACAAATGTCGGACGGTCGGATTCGAACCGCCGACGTCGCGGCTCGCAATGAGCATGCGGTCAGTGCTCTACAGGCTGCGCCACTGAGACACCCCAGGATTGCACCTCTTCTGCTCCTCGAACTCGCTCACGAAAGATTCCGTGTCCCATAAATGTATTATGTATTAATATGAATAATACATAACATCTCCTCTACTGGAAACACCGTGTCTGTCTGCACCTATTTAAGCACGTCAAACATTTATGTTTGAGATAAACACTTGGCATGATAAAACAGCGTGATGTTTTTTAAAGAGTGTTTCTTGTAACAGCTTAGCATTCTCTTGGAAAATACCGTATATAAGCTAATGACGGCGTGTGTTTAAATAAAATAGGCTTGCACAGAACAAGTTATTGAAAGACTAAACCGTAGGTTTCTTTTCTTAGAAACCCTTGTTAAATTAGACAGCTTTTACATAAACGTACACATTTTTTCAGGGAAACATGTCGGAGATTAACTGTGTACCATAATTTTTCAACTGGCTCGGGTGGATTTTGAGAAATAAACAGTTTGAGCAAGTAAATTAAAAGGCACTTTATTTACATTTATGTGTGCCCTTCTAATACTGCCAAGTCTCTGGTGTGTGTTGCCACAATGTTTTAAGGCTTTATTTGAACCTGGATAAATTGCCTTCTATTTAAATTGGATAGAAAGGGTTAAGAGAAAAGGCCTCTATTTATTTATTTATTTATTTGTTTGTTTATTTAGGTGTCTTGGAAAAGGTCAGACTCGGTGGATGACAAATCTAATTAATTTGAATGAATGCATTATATTCATCGCATAATTGTTCCTTGTGCACATAATTGTGTGTGTATATAAAATGTTTTAAAGCCAACAAGTCCACCGGTAATGCGTGAAAGTATCTAGCAGGCCTCAGTTTTAGGTTTCTGTGTGTTTCTGAGTGATGTCAGCAGGAGGATTTCATCTGTGTGCCCGGCAACGCCCGGCCCCGCCCACCTCCGCTCAGCCCCGCCCACCTCCGCCCAGCCCCGCCCACTCAGCTCAGTGTGGCCCTCTGCTTCCTGTTCCTGTGTGTGTGTGTGTGTGTGTGTGTGCATGTACAATGTGTGTGTGTATGTGTGTGTGTGTGCATGACTGTCAGCTGAACAGCCCTGCTGTGTGTTTCTGTGACCTGTGGTCCCTCAGCTGTGTGTGTGTGTGTGTGTGTGTGTGTGTGTGTGGGTGTGTGTATGTACATGTGTGTTTCTGTGTGCGTGTGCGTGTGTGTGTGTTCCTGTGTGCGTGTGAGTGTGCATGTGTGTTTGTGTGTGCATGTGTGTGTGTCTGTGTGTGCATGTGCATGTGTCTGTGTCTGTGTGCAAGTGCGTGTGTTTGTGTGTGAGTGTGTTTGATAGCTGTGAGCTGCTCTGTCTCCTGGCGCTCTCACTCTGAAATGTGTGAATGGAGGAAGCGTGTGACCTCTGACCCCAGGGAGTTGACGGGCGGGCGGGGTCACAGTGTTCCGTTTAAGGCCGAGAGCGTGACTGCTGACCGTGACTGTGCAGATGACCAGGTCTTAATCCTTTTTTTTCCCTTTTCTTTTCCTCTTCCACTCGCTCTCTCTCTTTCTCCACTCCTCTCCATTACTCCATAACTGCCTTCTGTCGCTCTCCTCCCTCCATATCCTTCTTTCTTTCTGTCCATTCCTCTCATTCCCATTTGTTTCTCTCTCTCCCTTGTTCTATTCCTCTCGTCCACTTCTTCTTTCTCTCTCCCAACCACCCCATTCATTTCTCTCCCTCTCTCTCTCTTTTTCTCTCTCTCCTCCCTTTCTCCCTCTATCTCTTTCCATCCCTCTCTTCTTCTCTCTCTCCCTCTCTCTCCCTCTCTCTCTCTCACCCTGTCCCCCTCCCTCCCTCTCTCTCTCTCCCTCCCTCCCTCCCTCCCTCTCTCTCCCTCTCTCTCTCCCTCAGCGATGTCGCTCAGCGTCGTGGTCCTCCTCCTCCTGTCCGCGGCGGCCCCGGGCTCGGCCCAGTCCAACGGGACGGCGCCCCCCCCGCAGGGCTGCGGGCAGACGCTGGGCCGGTCCTACAGGCTGCTGTGCGACCTGGAGGCCGTGTGGGGCGTGGTCCTGGAGTGCGTGGCGGGCGGGGGCGTCCTGGCCTGCCTGGTCCTGGCCGGGGTCCTGCTGGGCCGGCAGCGCCGCATCACGGAGCCGGAGAAGCGCAGCGGGGTGGCGCCCCTCCTCCTCCTCCTGTTCGGCGCGACGGGGCTGTTCGGCCTCAGCTTCGCCTTCCTCATCCAGCCGGGCGGGGCGCTGTGCGCGGCGCGCCGGGCCCTCTGGGGGGCGCTGTTCGCCCTGTGCTTCGCCTGCCTGCTGGCGCAGGGCTGGCGGGTGCAGCGGCTGGCGCGCGGCGCGCGGGCCCCCGGGGGCCGGGCCCTGGCGGGGCTGGCGCTGGCCCTCACGGCGGTGCAGGGCATCATCGCGGCCGAGTGGCTGCTGCTGACGGTGGTGCGCGAGGGCCGGCCCGCCTGCCTGTTCCACCCGCTGGACTTCGCGCTGGCCTGCAGCTACGTGGGGGCCCTGCTGCTGGCGGCCGCCCTCACCGCCGCCCTGGGGCTCTGCGGCAAGGAGCGGCGGTGGCGCTGTAACGCCGTCTGGCTCTTCGTCTCCTGCCTGGCGTCCGTCTTGCTGTGGGCCGCCTGGCTGGGCTTCTATCTCTACGGCAACGAGGCGCTGGGCCGCGCGGACTGGGACGACCCGGCGCTGGCCGTGACGCTGGTGGCGCAGGGCTGGGTGCTGCTGCTGCTGCACGCCGTGCCGGAGGCCCACCTCTGCCTGCGCCCCGACCCCCAGCCCCAAACGCCCGACTACTTCGACACCTCCCAGCCCCCGCCCCGCCTGCGCGAGACCAGCTTCGACGAGGACCTGCCCCTGTCCCACCGGCCCTACATGGAGAACCACGCCTTCTCCTTCGACGAGCACAGTGCAGGTATGTGTGTGAGTGTGTGTGTGTGTGTGTGTATACGTGAGACTCCTGTGTGTGTGTGTGTGTGTGAAGGTGAGGCTCTTAACTGTGTGTGTGTGTGTGTGTGTGTGTGTGTGTGTGTGCATGAGTGTGTGTGTGTGTGTTTGTGTGTGTACCTGAAGCTCCAAACTGTGTGTGTGTGTGTACGTGAGACTCCTGTGTGTCTGTGTGTGTGTGTGTGTGTGTGTACGCGAGGCTCTTAACTATGTGTGTGTGTTTGTGTACATGAGGCTCCTAACTGTGTGTGTGTGTGTCTTTGTGTGTACCTGATGCTCCTAACTGTGTGTGTGTGAGTGTGTACCTGAAGCTCCTAACTGTGTGTGTGTGAGTGTGTACCTGAAGCTCCTAACTGTGTGTGTGTGTGTGTGTGTGTTACAGCCCTCAGGCCTGGTTACCGCAGCAGCAACATAGGACTGCGTAACAGTGGAGTGCCGTTCCGCAGCAACGTCTACCAGCCCACAGAGATGGCTGTGGTGCTGAACGGAGGCACGGTGAGTGTGTCTGCATTCAACGCACACACACACACACACACACTCTCCTGCTGAACAGTGAGTGTCTGCCTTTAACTCACACACACACACACACTCTCTCCTGCTGAACAGAGGGACGGTGTGTCTGCCTTTAATTCATACACACACACACACTCTCCTGCTGAACAGTGAGTGTCTGCCTTTAACTCACACACACACACACACACACACTCTCCTGCTGAACGGTGAGTGTCTGCCTTTAACTCACACACACACACACACACACACACTCTCTCCTGCTGAACAGAGGGACGGTGTGTCTGCCTTTAATTCATACACACACACACACACACACTCTCCTGCTGAACAGTGAGTGTCTGCCTTTAACTCACACACACACACACACACACACACACTCTCCTGCTTAATGGTGAGTGTGTCTGCCTTTAACTCACACACAGCACACACTCTCCTGCTGAGTGTGTCTGCCTTTAACTCATACACACACACTTCTACTCCCACACGTGCATGGCGTAAAGAGTCAAGTGAGGAGGGGATTGGAGTGATTAAGGAGGCAGCTGAACTGTTCGGCCCACCTCTCAAGGGTCATTTGACAGTCCTTGAGCAGGGTGTCGCCATCTGCTGATCATCCAGGGGCCATACTGTGTCTTCTTGGGCCATATAGAGGTTTGACTGCATCACAGAAGACTTGAGAGTTGTTGGAGTCCTCAAGGATTTGAATCTCGTTTGTCTTTTGGGATGTTGAAGAGATTTATCGCGAGAAGACTTCTTAGGCAGTTGACAGAGTTTCGACCGCTTGGTGGGATGTCCTGGCGATAGCAGCGGACCGCCCCCCCCAGAGGAACAGGAACTGTTTGCTCCAGGTCCTTCGATGTGGGGATCAGCTCCCAGGCTCTTCCTCATCGCTGCAGAACTTTGGAGGCGGAGAGAAACCCCGTGCGGAGAATTGATTAAAGTGGGGCGACATGGCTCAGGTGGTAAGAGCGGTCGTCTGGCAGTTGGAGGGTTGCCGGTTCGATCCCCCGCCCGGGCTGTGTCCCTGAGCAAGACACCTAACCCCTAAATGCTCCTGATTAGCTGGTTGGTGCCTTGCACGGCAGCCAATTGCCGTTGGTGTGTGAGTGAATGAGCGAATGGGTGAATGAGAAGCATCAATTGTACAGCACTTTGGACAAAAGCGCTATAGAAATGCCAGCCATTTACCATTTACCAAGTGAGTGTTGGACTGCTTCTTGGCTCCTTGGCTTCTTAGCTGCATCTTCCAGTGGCATGAGGAAAATGAGCAACGACCTTCTGCAGGGTGCAGTTGCAGAGGGCTCTCTGTTGGGGTCAGCCTAACGCGGGCCCCCTGATGTGGGTTTGCCTTCAGGGGTTTACCCCCGTAGCCGTGTATCCAAAGGGATCTTCCCACCAGGTAGTGGGGTAATACCACTACCCCTACACTGTACAGATGGTCACACATTTTCACATGCAAATACTCACTCGCACGCACTCCAACCCGACCCCGTGTTTGAAGGAATTAGAAAGTGGATTTAACTGCCGATGTCTGTCTGTGTCTGTTTGTCTCCCACAGATCCCGACTGCCCCGCCCAACTACAGCGGGAGGCCACAGTGGTGAGGATGAGGAGGGTGAAGAGGCACCTGTCTCCGGGGCAGTGGGGCCCCCTGGCCGAGAGGGCAGCAGGGAGAGGGGTGTACTCTGCCTTTCTGGGAAGTGGAAAGGACAAGGCCCTGTTTTTGGGTGCAGACGAGAAGGGCTCTGCTTTCACTGGAGGAAACAGAACGGACAGAGGGTGAATATCCTCCAGGTGTTAGTCCTCCTGGAACTGTGAGGGGGGCGGGGTGGTGTGGAGCAGGGGCAGGGGCAGGGGCAGGGGCAGGCTGGATCTTGTGGGGCGGGGGGTGGGGGAGGGGTTTATGGTCAATTACACCACATTTTGGCTGGGTGCCACCTGTTGGCTCCACAACTATAAATACTATAAACGTCCAAAGAGAATGAATTATTTTGAATTTACATTTCTTTAGTGTGTCAATGACATACAGGAAATGGGGGTAGCACCCTGTTATGGGCTTATAATTTAGGACAGGGTAAAGTAGAAAATGTACAGGGAATCATCACTGGAAGGTTTTTTGGCTTTTGTTTTACTCTGCTCTGCGGTTTTATTTTATTTCTTTTGCTGTATTTAAAATACTGATATTTCATCAACATAGCTGTCTCCATGGAAATGACTGGTGAAGTAATGTGTGAACACAGACAGCCAGCGCTGACACAGAGAAGAAAAGGGCAGCACCTAAAAAAGACAGTTTGTTCCCCCGGCAACCAGACAAAATGGAGCAACTGGACTGCTGTCCAAAATGGCCGCCAGCGGCTGAGTTCTGTCGTGGATGTGAGACGGATCCAGTTCACTGTCAGCTCAGGGTGGCTGGTCTGGCCAGAGGGAGCTGGACCCTGTGTGGAGTGCGTGTCCTTGTACACACACACACACACACACACACACCCGTTAGCTTCTCCACACTGAAATCTGAGCCTCGGCATTTCAAAATGGCTGCTCTTTCAGCCGCCGACTCCGTAACCTCGCCTGCTCTGCCTGCCTCCCTGGACTGGACTCCAGCCGAAGGACGTGTTCTGCTTCTAAAACGTTTTTGCGCCCCTGTCAGCTTTTCCCTGGCAGAACACTGGAGGGGTTTCCCTGTAATGGGAAAACTGTCAGGCGTGTGCTTGCTTTCCCATCCCGGAAGTGGAGATTCCCGGGATTTACGCAGAGAGCGCTCGAGCTGAGATTGGGTGTCGGACACATCAACCCCCCGGATAGACAGGACGTTTTTTTCCAAGGAAGAAATTAGGAGCACAATAATGCACCCCACTTAGGAGATTAATTCATCCATCCATTATCTGAATCCGCTTATCCTGAACAGGGTCGCAGGGGGGCTGGAGCCTATCCCAGCATACATTGGGTGAAAGGCAGGAATACACCCTGGACAGGTTGCCAGTCCATCGCAGGACACACACACCATTCACTCACACACTCATACCTATGGGCAATTTAGACTCTCCAATCAGCCTAACCTGCATGTCTTTGGACTGTGGGAGGAAACCGGAGTACCCGGAGGAAACCCACACAGACACGGGGAGAACATGCAAACTCTGCACAGAGAGGCCCCAGCCAACCAGGATTTGAACCCAGGACCTCCTTGCTGTGAGGCGGCAGTGCTACCCACTGCACCATCTGTGCCGCCCCACTTAGGAGAGGCACTCCAGTTAGCGCACATCAATGTCCTGGAGCAAATGCTCCTAAAATGGGAGCACTGCAAAGCCCTGATTGGACAGATCATCTACATGGATGGAGAAGATGGCTCCACGGAAGACCAGGAATCTAGCTTAGATGTTCATCAACTGCGGTTCACTGCATCCGCCTGAGGGAAGTGGCTGTGTTTACGCCGGCTGCTTTTTTATGAATGTGAATTAATTTTAAGTCTGTTTACTCCCAAGTATCTTTCGCTGTCACTGGGCGTAATTCTCGGCTTCATTGAGAAGTGATGTCATCACAAGGCTTCCCGTTCCCTGTCTCCCACGGGCGATCTCTTTGTAGCTAGCCCTACAAATGCACTTCAGTTACAGGTGAAAATACCGTTCATCTGCACACTATAGCTATTACTGTTGAAATGGACATGGGAATTTTATGGTCTATTTTTAAGGTCTATTTCAGGTTTGTGAAAAGAACAGGCTTGGATTGATACAAACTAATAACTGACTGTTAATTTCTTTTGAGGTGTTCTGCTGGATTGCTTGTTTATAAAACACTATTTTTGGCTCTCTTTTGCTTTTGTTTACTGAAGATCATAATTATAGTATTATAGTGAGCTGTGTTTCATTTGAAAGAAATCCTGAACATGTTGTTGTTGGTCAATTTATGCAAATGTCATAATTAAGGAAAAATGTGAACATTAAATTTGAGAAAACTAATTTTATTTCTTTAGCCTTTGACTGCCTTGCCAATTTAGCCAGGTGCAGCAACTCTCCAAAAAAAGACCACGGTCTGCAAACTGCTATTAAGAGATTTGTGGAATATTTGTACTGTTTTGAAAACGAGGTATTCTTGCATAGCCTATCACTAATCAGGGTTGTGGTGTTTTTTGCACTTTATGGGCGATTTCTAATAATCTCTGACAGGGTGAGAGTGGAGTAGGAGGAGGATTAATCTCTGGGTACAATGCTAGCTCCCTACTGTGGCCCAGGAAGCAGGGTGAGACCCTCGAAGACTACACCCCTGGCCCTACTACACCCCTGGTCCTACTACACCCCTGGCCCTACTACACCCTCACTCCTACTACACCCCTGGCCCTACTACACCCCTGGTCCTACTACACCCCTGGCCCTACTATACCCCTGGCCCTACTACACCCCTCACTCCTACTACACCCTCACTCCTACTACACCCCTGGCCCTACTACACCCTCACTCCTACTACACCCCTGGCCCTACTACACCCTCACTCCTACTACACCCCTGGCCCTACTACACCCTCACTCCTACTACACCCCTGGCCCTACTACACCCTCACTCCTACTACACCCCTGGCCTACTACACCCTCACTCCTACTACACCCCTGGCCCTACTACACCCTCACTCCTACTACACCCTCACTCCTACTACACCCCTGGCCCTACTACACCCCTGGCCCTACTACACCCTCACTCCTACTACACCCCTCACTCCTACTACACCCCTGGCCCTACTACACCCCTGGCCCTACTACACCCTCACTCCTACTACACCCCTGGCCCTACTACACCCCTGGCCCTACTACACCCTCACTCCTACTACACCCCTGGCCCTACTACACCCTCACTCCTACTACACCCCTCACTCCTACTACACCCTCACTCCTACTACACCCCTGGCCCTACTACACCCTCACTCCTACTACACCTATCAGTCCTACTACACTCCTGGCTATAACCCCAGGCGTCGTGTCACAATGGATCCTTCCACAACCTGTCACACCTCCTGCACCCCCACCCTAAATTAAGAATGATTTAGCCAGCCATGTTTCATGACTGCTGACTGTCTCTGGAGGGAGTTGCTACCCTTCTATTTAAAAAGCAGGATTGTCCTGCCCTATTTTTTTTCAACTAACTCTTTGTACTGTTTTTCCATTTTTAATGTTTTTTGGGGGTGTTTTTTTTGGGGGCGGGGGGTACTGAGTGGGGGACTCAGGACTGTGCATAGAGGAGGATTTCAGGGATAACACAAAGAGCGCTTCACAATTATCTGTACTTCTGCTGTTACAATATTTACAGTTACTAACTGTGTTACAATCAGTTTTTGTATCTATATTGGTATTTATCAAACCTTATTGTATGCACTATGTTGTAAAGTTGTTCTGGATAAGAACGTCTGCTAAACGAATAAAACACTTTATCGAAGGTGTAAGTTGCACACTGTGTGTGTCCTTGACTTCCCATATTCTAGCAGTCTTGCCCCTGGAATGTTCCATGTTGCTCAGCTAATTGGGTGGTAAATTACAGGCGGAGCTGCAAGCTCTTTCTTTCCCTGATGTGGCGAATTAATCGATTACATTTACCAGCCTATAAATGCATTTTACACTTTGTTTCTAGCAGCTAGTTATTGATTTTTCTTTTCAACTTCCAAGTAATTTTCCTACACCTATTAATGAATACTAATTAAAAAATCAACAACTTTTCCACGTCCGCTCCGTGACTCAAGCCAATGTTTTCCGTGACAAACACCCAGCGGTAGCGATAGACGGTCCCCGTCGCCGAGCGTAATTAAAAGTAATCCGGGACGCCCACTGCTCCCAGGTCCCTGACCTGCTGAGCGGAGCAATCCACTTAACCGCGGCTCAGATGCACGGGCGGACACTCGCCAATCCAATTACAGCCAGCGATACGCAGCACGTGCGCGCACTCCTGACCGGGCGGGTCCCGGCCGCTGGCTCGGCCGCGGGATTGGCTCAGCCAGCTGTCAGTTAAGGGGACGGCCCGCTCACCTCTCGCCGAGCGGGGCCGTTCGGCCGGTCTGAACCGCTTCGGCGTTGCGAGTAACGGGAGTCGAGGTGGGAGGAGGTAAACGGGAGGCCGGTCGTCTAAACCCCACTCCCCGGCGCGTCACCCGCTGGGGGGGGCATCGCTCGGGCTGTGGTGCGAGACCACGTGTCTGGGACCACGCTGACCTTTCCAGCCAGAGTTACCCCCCACACTGCCAAAAGTGCTTAACAAGGTGCAAGTGGGGTGTCTCGGTGGCGCAGCCTGCAGAGCACTGACCGCATGCTCATTGCGAGCCGCGACGTCGGCGGTTCGAATCCGACTGTCTGACATTTGTCGCATGTCTTCCGCTCTCTCTCGCTCCCGTTCTTCCTGTCTCTCTACACTATATACTGTCCAATAAAGCTGAAAAAGGCCTAAAAAATATCTTAAAAAAATAAAAATAAAAAGGTGCAAGTGCTTGTCACTGGGGCGGTAGCCTATAGGTGCATAAAATTGTACCGCTAGTCAGCAATATACAGTATAACTCATTTGTACCTTTTTTTTGCTTGGAGTATTTACTCATTTGTGCCCAAAGAGAACATGACTGTACGTTCAGGTTAAATTTGGGAAGTTTGATCTTTGAAGAACAAAAAATTGACCTCCACTGTCCTCTGTCACTTCATCTTCTGCGAGTGCATCGATCGATCCAGAAGGGTTCTGATTGGCCGGCGGGGGGGATTTTGGGAATGTTGAAAGTTCACGCTTATATGAAACGGGGTTCCGGGCGGGGCAGGGAGAGGGGGCTGGGGCGGGGTGAGACAGACAGGAGGCAGGATGTCCCGGGTTCTCCTCACGCCAGTTCCGAATGAGAGGCCTGGTTACCCCCCTAATCGGACCTCACGGATCCCCTCGTCCGCGCCGTGCCTGGCCAGGGGGTGGCCACTTCCTCACAAACAGGACGTGGGGGTGTGAATGAGCTGAGTTTGGCCTTCACTTGTTCATGCAGCATCAGGATCCTCAGTTACACAGGAAACAGTCTGGAAAATTCCGTCCTTTCCCCACTCGTGCGTGCTTTATCTCGGACATGAACTGTACTGGACTTTCCTCTCTAGGGTCCTCAACACACTTGTCCCTGGGTTTGATCTGCTCTTTATTGTACGTCGCTAAATGCCTGTAATGTAGTGTACCAGAGTTCAGACCTTCCAAACTCTGTAAGCCCCATAAAAAAGTGATGTTTGAACTCAGATAATACTGAAATATGTTGGAATATACACTCAGTGAGCACTATAAAGTATTTATTAGACTAATTTTTTAGACTCATTGGTCTTCTGCTGCTGTGGCCTATCCACTTAAGTGGTTTGACACTTGTGTGTTCAGAGATGCTGTTCTGCATACCACTGTTGTAATGTGTGGTTATTTGCGTTACTGTCACCTTCCTGTCAGCTCTGACCAGTCTGGCCATTCTCCTCTGACGTCTCTCATTAACAAGGCACCATTCTCTGCAAACTCTAGAGACTAGTGTGTGTGACAATCCCAGGAGATCAGCAGTTTCTGAGATACTCAAACCACCGTCTGGCACCAACAATCATTCCACGGTCAAAGTCACTTAGATCACATTTCTTCTCCATTCTGGCATTTGGTCTGAAAAACAGCTGAACCTCTTGACCATGTCTGCATGCTTTTATGCATTTAGTTGCTGCCACATGATTGGCTGATTATATTATTTGCATTAACAAGCTGGTGTACAGGTCTAATAAAGTGCCCATTGAGTGTGTGTCCTACTTTTTGAACACAGCACATCCAACTCCATGTTCCACAGCCCTCTGTAAAGCAATGTGTGACAGTCTCCTGTGAAAAGTGCTCTACAACAAAAATTAAATTGATTAAATTGATTAAATTGATTAAATTGAAGTCTGATGTATGTAGAAGGGAGGCAACATAAGCAGGTCAGGGTTATGCAGTCTTCCAGAGGTGGAAAGTACAGGGGTCAGAAAGTTTTTCCCCACACACGAACACAACCAGCTGATTTCACTCATTAGTTCTCTTGCCTGGACTTTCCACCTCCGGAAGGTTCCAGAACTCGTTAAGTTCAGGAAGCCGGCATGTGATTTCAGGGGCGGGGGGGGGGGGGGGGGGATCGTGTTATCCCTGAGTAAGATTCATCTAGCAGCTGGTGTTGACGTGTGGCGTTTGAGAGAGGCACACTGACACCCCCCCCCCCCCCCCCCCCTCGTTCAGCCATGTCCAGCCCTGCCCAGCTTAGCCGGGAGAATCGGGTAACCAGGCAGGGTGTATTTGCAGCTTGACAGCGGCGTTCTGTTCGCCCAGCAAAACAAGCAAACTGCCACTTCAGCAGAGTCAATCTACTGTCAGCTCTACTGTGCCCTGCTCTCTCTCTCTCTCTCTCTCTCTCCCTCTCCCTCTCTTTCCCTCTCTCTCACCCTCTCTTTCCCTCTCTCTCCCTCTCTCTTGCTCTCTCCCACTCCCTCTCTTGCTTTCTCTCACTCTCTCGCTCTCTCATTCTTTCTCTCTCTCTCTCCCTCGCTCTCTCCCTCTCTCTTGCTCTCTCTCGCTCTCTCACACTCCCTCTCTCGCTTCCTCTCGCTCTCGCTCTCTCTTGCTCTCTCTCCCTCTCTCTCTCTCCCTCTCTCCCGAACAATGCCCACTCAGTACTATTTGTGTTTGCCCAGTTTGAACCCTGAATGCCCCCCACCCCCCACCCCCATCCAACAAAAGTTAGCCGCGTTCCCGCGAACGAAAGCGCTGGCGTCCCATTCGCATCGGGGGGGAGGGAAAAAAGCGTCTCATCAGCACACGTTACCGCATGCGTGTAGCGTGTAGCGTGTTCGGAGAACAAGCGAGCATGTTCAGTGTGCAGGAGGAGGAGGTGTGTGTGTGTGTGTGTGTGTCACGTGTTTGTTGTCTGAGGGGCACGCGAGCGAGTGACAGGGTTAGTCAGCAGTGTGTGTACGTGCTTATGCTAGTGCATTCGGTGTCTTTGTCTATGTGTGCTTATGCATGAATGTGTAAAGAGAGATCCAGCCCAGCCCAGCCCCCGATAACACCACTCCTCTGTTATTCCAGGAATTCCGGTCTCTTCCAGCATTCCACACCGGGCTGACGTTCCCTGGAGCTCACTCTGACAGGAACAACCCACCCCCAACCCCCCCCTTCCCCCCCTCACCTCTGAATTCATCTGACCTTCTCAGTACACTCACACACTCACACACACACACACACACCACCTGCCCCTCACCACAGCTTAAACAGGACACTGTGGCCTTATCTGACCGCACTCTCGCCCACAGACAGATGCTATCTGTTGGGGGTCAGGCCGAGGGTGTCTGAGGTCCGGTGGCCTGGTGGCTCCAGAGAGACGCAGCGCTGCGGTGTCCCTGAGCTGAGCGTCTCTGCCACAGCTGCGGTGTTGTCTTCTCCGGCGGATGAAAGCAGCTTCTGTTTGTGTGTATAAGTGCCACAGCATCACCCAGACACACCACCGCTTCTGTGACATCATGAACTCCAGGTCCTACGCACACACACACACACACACACTCACACACACACTCACGCATACACACACACACACACACACACACACACACTCACGCATACACACACACACACACACACACACACACACTCACGCATACACACACACACACACACACACACACACACTCACGCATACACACACACACACACACACACACACACTCACGCATACACACACACACACACACACACACACACACTCACGCATACACACACACACACACACGCACACACACGCACAATCATCTACCTACACACACACAAGCATACCTGCACACACGCACACATACATGCGCAATCATCTACCTACACACAGACACACACACACACACGCTCACGCATACACACACACACACACGCACACACGCTCACGCATACACACACACACACACGCACACACACGCACAATCATCTACCTACACACACACAAGCATACCTGCACACACGCACACATACATGCGCAATCATCTACCTACACACAGACACACACACACACACACACACTTACCTGCACACACACTTGCGCACACATGCATTCACACAGACACACACCTGCACACACACACACAC
This sequence comes from Conger conger, assembly GCF_963514075.1. Lineage (NCBI taxonomy): Eukaryota > Metazoa > Chordata > Actinopteri > Anguilliformes > Congridae > Conger > Conger conger. The sequence continues at coordinate 82,099,239 of NC_083761.1, read as the reverse complement.
ACACCTACCTGCACGCACACATACTTGTGCACACACGCATACACACACAAACACCTGCACACACATGCACACACACACTTGCACACACACGCGCACACATACACACACAATCACCTACCTGCACACACACACAGGCATACACACCTGCACTCTCACAGGCATACACACACACACACAGGCATACACACCTGCACACTCACAGGCATACACACACACACACACACACAGGCATACACACCTGCACACTCACAGGCATACACACACACACACACATGCACACACACACATACTCACACATACACACACACACACACACCTGCACACTCACAGGCATACACACACACACACACTCACAGGCACACACACACTCACAGGCATACACACACACACACACACACACAGGCATACACACACACACTCACAGGCATACACACACACACACAGGCATACACACCTGCACACTCACAGGCATACACACACACACACACACACAGGCATACACACCTGCACACTCACAGGCATACACACACACACACACATGCACACACACACATACTCACACATACACACACACACACACACCTGCACACTCACAGGCATACACACACACACACACTCACAGGCACACACACACTCACAGGCATACACACACACACACACACACACAGGCATACACACACACACTCACAGGCATACACACACACACACACACAGGCATACACACACACACACACACACACACACACACATGCACACACACACTCACACACACACACTTGCGCACACATGCATTCACACAGACACACACCTGCACACACACACACACACTCACAGGCATACACACACACACACACACAGGCATACACACACACACACACACACAGGCATACACACACACACACACACACACACACACACAGACCTGTAGATGAACACAACGGGCCCTTGACTGTCGGCGTCTGTCTAGCAGTGAAAGCGGCCATCTTATATAACGTGCCCCCCCTACTGCTGCAGAGGTTATTTAATGGGACTGTTTAATTCAGGGTGTGAAAGACAGGTATGTGTAATCATGGCCACTGGCCACACCACACAGTCACATGACAGACCTGAGCCAATCACGGTCCTGCGCGTTCTCCAGCGGAGTCCCGATCAAATGAAGCAGCTCGGGGAATCTGTCAGTATCAAATTTGCCGTGCGTCGGACATTTCCTTCCTCATCGCCAGAGGTAAATTATAATTTGCCCTTGACGTTGCATGGACTGCGGCACGTCGGCGTTTTTCATTACGTGCTATTCACGGAAAAAAACACCCGAGATCAGGGCCTGGGCTTTCAGCCGTGTCGAAACAGGAGGTGGGAGAGAGAGAGATACAGGCTTTTATTCATTCGAGTGCCCGGGAGTTGGAGCACAGATCTGGGATCAGTTTGGGCTTTTAGCTCAGAATGGAAAATGTCAGGATATGGACAGGGGACAACTGACCCTAGATCTGCACTTCATACTTTTGATTACAGGCTCATTGTTCTTCTATACGTACCGCGAAGCGACCTGAACACCAGGAGGCCAGGCACTTAAAATTTAAACGTACAGAAGTGGCACATAAGTGGGGAGCTGAGAGCTCTCACAAGCCTCACACAGATTGGCCGCTCTCTTGGACAAACCGAGCCTCGGTCTTTAGCCAGCATGACATGAATGCATTATGAACACCGCGATTGAATTCCACTGCTGAATATGACATTAGGTGAGTTTTATTAATACGTAGTGTCAGCATATTTTTCCTCATCCAGGCTCAAACATTACTCTTTTTTTGCGCAGACACAAAATGGCGTCCCCTCCACTGTACTGAATAGTCAGCGGGCCGCACGGCCGTGGGAACAGGGCCTGAATCACGGTGCAGTCAAAGGGAAGGGGTGCTGTTAGCCCCTCCAGCACCCTCCAAAAACACCCTTCAGCTCTCAAAAGTTTCTGCTGCATCAGCATTAGTCTGCTCATGTAATATTGCAGAGAGAGAGAGAGAGAGAGGAACTGTCTGAGGTAAACACACACACACACAGATGCACAGATGCATCCACACACAAACATACACAAGCACACACGCGCACGCACAGATGCATACACACGCACAAGCATACACAAACACACACACAAATACATGCACAGACAAGCACATATGCATGCACACACACACACACAAATACAAGTACAAGCAAGCACACATGCCCACACACGCACACGCACACACACACACACACACACACGCACACAAACCAAAAAGCACCAAAAAACTCCCTGGATGGCATACAGGAAAATAAACCCTCAGGGAAGCCAGATTGATTAGGGGGAGCCCTCTCTCCTCTGGCTAGAGATGGTGCTGCTGGGGTGGGGGCCGGTGGGGCAGCCGGCAGGCTCAGAGTTGGTTTGGGGCTTGGGGCAGCCACTCCATCAGCGGGAGAGGGGATCAATAACAAGAAGAGGCAGTTCGAGAAGCTGGCAAAAACAGTGGAGATGGAAACACACGCCCCTGCCAAGTTTCCTATAGCTCCCCCCCCCCCCCCCCCACCCCCTCTCCCAAGCCCTGTGGAGACCCAAAGCAGTGATGTAACGATGAACTGCAGCCACGAAACAGGCAGAGCTGGCCCTCCACTGCCCCCCCACTGTCAGTCAAGGACTGGCACTGCAGAAACCACAAAACCACAACTAATCACATCTTCCCCAGAAGGCTGTCACCATTGTGTTTTGTTGTTTTTCCTCCAGTGACAGATCATTAGTGTTCCCTGCTGGCTAGATCTGCTTTATCCTTGTGCTGTGAATTTACTCCCACTGGATTGCGGGGAAGAGATCATTCAATGCCGTCTTCTTGTTACCAACGCAGAGAGTTTCTGAGTCTCTCCTTTAAAATATTGGCGAAGTCTGCTCTTTTTAAACTCCTTTGCCATGGCAGTTAGAGTCACTGTTGTTTATGTGTCTGTGTAAAGTGAGAAGAGTTTTAGTTTACCCGCAAAGGAGAGATATTTAGAGTTTAAATGACTTGTTGGGGTATGGAGCAGCAACACTACATCTGCCACACACACTGACATAACCACCCACCCCCCCCCCCCACCCCACCCCACCCCACCCCACACACACACACACACACACACACACACACACACACACACTCATACCCCCCCCCCCCCCCACACACACACACACACACACATAGTGAAGCACAACAGGTAGATGAGGGCCCAAATCCCTGGTGACATTTGTGACAGACTAGTGGTCTGACTTTTTGTTGTTGTTGTTTTTTTTTTGCCCTTAAGACAAAAGTACATCTTTCTGTGAACCCAGGGATGATCTTTGAAGTTAAGCCACGTGGCAAAGATGTTCCCCATGCATAGTGCATGGGGCGATGCTTCTAGTGTCCTACTGCATTATTTACAACTAAAGAACTACCGTGTCAGTCCGCAAAATTATATAACATGTAGTGAGCTAGGAAAACAGGCAAATATAAATAATGCACAATTTGAGAATGCACTGCTATTTACGCAAAATTGTTTCAGTCCCCGTTCTTCTTCGAACGACTGGTTCACGTCTGTGATCCTCACTGCACGAATGTGTGGGACGTGTATATTAAACTATCTAATTTAACTACCTTGAGCACGATGTTTTTACAAGTACCTTTCGCTCCCAAACCCAAACCCGCAGGCTACGCTTCGCATCTCACGGAGAAGAACTACGAGTGGACAAACCGCTGTCTAGCGGACGCTCCTTCCGTTGTTAAGGAAGTCTACTTAAATTAGTTTCCGGGTTACCAAGAAGTGTGCAGTGTGCGTCTCCACGTGGATCTGAAAGTGAGTCAAATATATTTGTATTTTATGAAATCGAACTGAATGTGCAATATTATACCTGTAAACTTGAATGATCAGTCATCGTGTTCAGTGGTTATCTCTCAATCATATACACAGTCTTTGTTGCAAATGCACATTGGTCGATACATTCCTTGCTAGTTAGCTAGATAGCTCCTTCCATTCATACGCTCCTTGACTTTAGACATCTGCTTTCTTCTCGCAACTCTGGAGACTTGACGACTACTTTATACATTTCGCCCGTAATCTACGGCTAGCTACAAAACTGTTTCTTAATGTAACTATAGATGTCTGACATCGAGACTATTTGTTTTTAAAACATTCCGAGTTTGTGACATGCGTGTGCACGACAGGATTAACCTGCCCACTTAGCGACATTGTTCGCTAGTCGCTAGTTCAGTATTTGCGAGCACAAGGCTTAGCCTCTGTAAAATGACCTCTTCATTTCATTTGAATGATTTTTCGCTGAAATTCATTGTCCATATACGCACATCACACTTTATAGAATATTTCTGATGATTGCTCGCATACTTACTATTAATATGTATATGCCTGTTCACCCTTTGAAGAGTAGGTTTTTATTTATTTTATAATTTCATATTTTTTTTTAGACGCAGTTCTACTCCATTGCTTTCAGTTACCAGTAAGGATCGTTAAGCTACATCAGCATTCGGTTAAGAATATTCAAATCGCATAATATGTGTGATGTTGCACCCTAAAGTGTCATGGCTGCTGATAACAGTAGTGACCTGTGTTGCAGATGGTGAAGGCAGACCCTGGCATGGAGGCCACCGAGGATAAGAGGGGTAAGAAGAAAAGGAAGTCTCTACCTGAGGTCGGAGGACTGACCGACACTCAAGCAAAGAGCAAAAAGGTAAAGAAGAAGAAGGAGAGTAATGGAAATGCAGTAGCTGCTGATGATGTCACAAACGGCGTTGATGTCAGTGCTGTGAAAGAGGAGGAGTGCATCGAGGTGAGTAAGAGCAGGAAAAAGAAACACACAGGTGAGGAGACGTCAGGTGAGGGGGCTCTGGACCCCACCGGTGTCACGAACGGGAAGAGCAAGAAGAAGAAGACCGGGGGTGAGAAGAATTCGGACGGGGCGAAACCGGAGCCCGTGTCCAAAGACGTTCTCCGTGTCGGAGACGTAAAGAAAACAACTGGAGGCAAAGGCGACGGGCAGAAGAAGGTGTCGAGTGACGGGGCAATGAGGAACGAGGAAAGAGCGGAGGAGGAGGAGGAGAAGAGGCAGAAGAAGAAGAAAAGTAAGAGGAAGGCCCCGGCGGCGGACAGCTCTGGGGCTGAAGCGGACGACGGGGGACGGGCGGGGAACGTTCCGGAAGACGGCGGCTGTTCCGGGGCGCGGGAGAACGCCGTTGAGGGCGCTCCAACGACGAAGAAGAAGAGGAAGAGGACAAAGAGTGCGGGGAAAAAGGACGGCGGGAACGAGGAGGAAACGGGCGAAGAGGTGAACGAGAAGGAGAAGGAGAAGAAGAAAAAGAAGAAGAGAGAGAAGCCCGTCGTTGCGGAAATGGGCGTCGAAGCGGAAGCCATCGCCGGTGAGACGGGCGCCGGCGAGATGGAAAAACAACATTCCAAGAAGAAAAGAAAGAAGGAGAAAGGGAATGATGTCTCCGTGGAAGAGAGAGCAGACGTTGACCCCGGGGTCGGGGCGGAGCGGGAGAAAGGAGGGAAGAAGAGCAAAGAGAAGGCAGCCGGTGTCTGCGATGGACAGAACGAGAAAGCGGCCCAGACGGAAGGGGTGCCGGAGGAGAAGAAGAGGAAGAGGAAGAAGGGACCGGCCCCCGAGGCTGTGGCCGCCGGCGGAGACGAGGCAGGGAGTGGCGTGAAGACCCTGAAAAAGAAAATAAAAAAAGAGAAAGAGACGATTACGGTTAAAGAGGAGAGTGGCGCAAACATGGCCGACGTGGAAGGAGGACAGGACAAAGAAGAGGAGGAGGAGGAGGAGAGGGAGAAGAAGGGACAGAAGAAGAAGACGAAGGGAGAGAAGAGGAAGACTCCGGTGGAGGAAGAGGTTGTGGCAGAAGTTTTGAACAGCCAGGAACCTGAGGGCGAACCAAAGAAGAAGAAGAAGAAGGAAAAAAAGGCAGATTTGGTCGACCGTGCAGCACAGACTGGAACACAGCAAGCCGCCACACCCAAGATTAAGGAGGAGCAGGAGAGGACAGAGTCGTCAAACGCAGAGAAGACCAAGAAGAAGAAGAAGACCAAGAAGCAGGAGGAGTGCGTCACGGAAGTGGGTGATGAGGCGGAGGGAAAGAAGGGGATGAAAGGGAAAAAAAATAAAATTAAAATGACCGCCAATGGGAGGAGACAGTCTGAGGAGGAGGAGGAGGGCGGGGCAGGAGCGGCCGAGGAGACTGTGGAGGACCAAACACCACAGAAGAAGAAGACGAATAGTAAGAAGAAGGGAAAGGGGGAAGATGGTGAGGAAACAAGGAAATTGAGGAAGAGGAGAAAGCAGGGCGAGGAAGAGGAGAAGAAAATCACCCTGGTGAAAGGTGACCCGGAAGAGAAAGCGGTGAGTGAGTGAATTTGATGTCGTTCTGTTGATAAGATGCCTCTGTTGCCATGGTTTCTCCATACTTTGCTTTCCTTCAAAATGGCCGCCAGTCTGTGAGTGAGTGAGCAAGTGAGTGAGCCGCTTCTCTCCGGCTGTGTTGTTGGCTTCCCCCGCAGGTGGAGGTGGTGTTTGTCTCTGAGAAAATGGGAAACATGGATGAGGTGACGATTGACCAGGTACACATCGCTGACACGCTCACTGCTGTCATCCCTCTTCTCAAACACGACTTTAATCATCTGCAAATCCCAGATGTCATTAATTTCTCAATCCACCTTCATTCATAGCCGACCAGCACCATCCTGGCTATAATATTGACTCCAGAACACACAAACAGTATGATTATATGTGACAAACGATTATATGTCAAAATATGAGACAAACGATTGCGTTGTGATTATATGAGAAAAAGGAGGATCCCAATATGTTCTCTACAACCAGGACCGGTTATGAGACCCCTTACCCAGACAGCTGTATCTGTACCTGGTTGTAGAGCACCTATTGGATCCTCCTGTGTTCAGCTGGCTTGTAGCACGTCGGGTGTTTCTCTCTCCACACAAACCGTATGAATGCATATTAAAACTGACTGTAATAATGTTTGAGTGCTGCTGTCCTTAGGCAAGGAGACAGGCCCTACAGATGGACGTGGACAATGAGTCACGTCCCAAGGACGCAGACAGTACACCGGTAAGTACGTGTTTGCTCCTATAAGGGTATCGCATATTTGTCTTCAGTTGGTTTTTAACGTTTTAACTGATTTTGCCATCTTTCTTTTCTTTTCTTTTTTTTTTAAACCCAACTCAAAGAGTCTTGGCCAGTGGAGCACCGCCCAGTTCGACAACACCAGCCAACAGCAGAAGTTCCTGCGGCTGATGGGCGGGTTCAAGAAGGGCAACCCGCCAACGGGGTCGAGCGGCGGTCGCCCCAACATGGCGCTGGGGAGGGAGGGGCAGGACGTTCTGAAGAGGGGCCTCCTGGCCGAGTTCGACCGCGCCCAGGGGCGGAGGATGGACTTCCAACACAAAGGGGTGGGGCTGGGCTTCGCCCCGCCGTCCAATAAGAAGTTCGCCATCGACGTCGACGCTCGCCGCTCTGTCCGATTCGACGACTGACGCGGTGGAAGTCGACTGCGTAAACGGACTAGCCCGCTGGGCGGCTGGCGGATACACGGGCTCATCGAACCTGAATCTGTGCCACTGCCACCTCAGCGGAGTGCGGTAGAGTTGAATATGAGACGGAGCAAAGTCAAGTCACGGGCAACTGGCCAAGGGGCCCACTCTCCACAGCCAAGAAGCAGGGACTCCAGGGCCATTTTCGGCGTGGCCAGTGGGACCACCTCACCTCGTGCACTGCTCCCGACTTTCAAAAGTGTTGGACCCTTTTGTTTGGCTGCCGCTGGAGGGAATGGGTCCTTGAAACTGCAGTGTTCACCCAAGAAATACCTCAATCGCTTGATCGAGCAGCTCCTGCATTGATGGCATTTGCCATTAGAGCCATTCACCAGAAGGGCGAAAAAGCTCATTGTAGATGGATGGTGTGAACTGGGTGAACAATCCCGGTGAATTTTCCATCATGTTGATAATTTATTGATGTGTGTGTTTGTATGTACGGTATGCTGTTGCCCTAAATAGAGAGGCCATTGATAACTAAATGCCCTACAATGTCCCACACTGTTGTGTATCATGGCCAGTCTAATTGAAAGTATACTGTATGAGTATTGCTTGCGTATAAGATGGCAGTTTGGTTGAATGGGAAAATCATGAATGTAAAGCTCTACCAACAGATCATCAAGCTACTTGGAAAAAAATCAATAAAGAGCAATAACACAGTTCTTTGATCTGTACATTTAGGAGTGTGGATTGTGGAGAGGTTGTATCCTGCCTCATTGAATATGTCCTGAAACGCTTTGTAATAAAGGTGTTTTTGCAGAAACTGCTCAGAATGTGTTTTGAATTTAAAATGTATAACCGAATCCAAATGGCAAAACAAGGACACACACAGTGTCATTGGTGCAAAGGACAATGGAGAATCTTCACCCTACTAAGAGTGAGTAAGTGGATACTAAAAAAATGTCTCAACTTCTATACTGGGGGATGGGGGGGGGGATGGGATGGGATGGGATGGGGGGGGATAAGTGGAGGAAAGGAGGGTGTGTTTTTTTATTTTGTATTGGGACGTACCTTATGAGTGGGAGAGAAGTCAGGTCCATGAGGTGCTTTGCTTCTAAAAATCTACTGTTGGTATCAACGAGTACACAGAATATAAAAAGATGAGTTCACATTCACTTGGTCTGTTTTGGCATCATGAACTGACAAATTGTGAATGCTGGTTAAATGCTTGCCTCTTTCTACGACTAGATATATTGCTCTCACTTATTTCTGAGACATTGAATGTTTCATTTTTGGCTTCTCCTGAAGCAAAATTGTGGGTGATTTTTTTTTATGCCTTAATCGAGTTGCTCCTTCGACGCAGAATAACAATAACGACAATGGTCACTAGAGGGCAAAATGGTTTGTAAAACATTCGCGTGTCTGCACGTTCTGTTTGTTATTGTGATATCTTTTGAAGCCACAAGGCGGCAACACATTACTGTACTTCACACGACCGTGATAGTTTTTTTTTTATAGTTGTTCAGGACAACGAAGGACACTTACTTGGCATAAACCGCCATGGTATGAAAACAAGCCTATATTTATAATCGCGTGAATACACTTGATTCAATTACACACAATTGTACATTACGTGAAATGTAAACATGAAAATGTGTATGCATTGAATATAATCGTACAACGCATATTTTCAACGTCCAAATTATGTTATACTAGGAAGTGATGGACTCGCAATACGTGTCTGTATTGGTGTATGTTATACTATCACGATTTATTTATGAATGTTATCAGCAGATAGTATAAAAGCACAATATTACCGTAAGTGCGAAATAATATCGGCCTTAATCTTTTAAAACTCAATTACCCAAGAGCCATCAAATGCGGAACACTCCACAGAAGGGGTGGGGAGTCATATGACAGAAGCAAAATGGCTACCGTCCAGTGGTAATTACATTTTTTCCTAAATAAAACGGTAGCATTTCTTCGTTTTTAGACGATTTAATGAAGGAAGAACGTATGACAGCTAGCGCAGATGGTTGATTTTGCATGGCTATTGTATCGAAAAGCGTATGGTACTTGGCAAATGAATAATCGATCATTGTATTGCAAAGCTAGTTAACTAGCCTGCACGAAAATGGATCAAAGCTGTATTTGCCATTCGTTTTCTGTCCGTATTGTGAAAATAATGTATTTGCAGTAGCAGTGTTTGAAGATCGGTGGCTAATTACTCAATAAACCAGTTCTCAGGTTTGCATCTGTGGCCTGCAATCCTATTCATTTTGCTTGACAAGCAGCTGTTGTTTCGTTGCTTTACTAGGTACTCTCGTGTACGAAACTATGAGGCGGAACTCCAAGTCTGTCGCCTTGAATCCGTGCCCGTGGAGTTCGGTGACTACCACCCGCTTAAGCCCATCACCGTGAGTGCCGATGCCCACACTGATGTAACTATTCAATCGCCCACTTGAAGTTCACAGTGAGCCAAATTGAGCTGAACTCAAATCTATTCGGGCTGTTTTCTGCAGAATTTTACTAGACCAGGAGACTGCGTCACTAAACGGCAGCTGAGTTAGCTGCACAATTGCACTGAATAAAATCCGGAACCCGTACAATCCTGGAACATGGACAGAAGTGAAAAGAGCTGCATATGCTGGGTTTCTTCCCAACCACAATTGCAATCCCAGAATTTTAACAAGCTCTTAATCTTTCTTAATTAGTTGTTTTTCATGTTTAGGGGGATTATTTACCCTCTTGAGCCACATTATGCCACAAAGAATAGAAGTCTTATGTTCACGTTGTGCTTATTGTACTATATTGCAAACAATTACATAAAAAGGGTAACCCATTTGTTAGCTGATTAAATTAGACTAAGGCGATTCAACAGGCTCTTAATTACGTTGCTGAGCACATGTTTAAATTCCTTCATAAGGACCGAACTTGAGAAATGCTAATCTGTCAACACATCAGGAATGAATTCCATGCCCACGTCCAAATAAGCTACTCCACATAGTATGTAATGCCACTGTCATTCAACTGTGTAAGCAACGCAAAGACTATTGGAGGAAACCGTGCCATTGTTCCTGTGTAACGCACACATTTTGCGTTCATGAACATCCCCCCTAGGTGACAGAGTCAAAGTCGCGGCGAGGCGGACGCAAAGGCAGCACTTCCTCGTCCTCCTCCTCCTCCAGCTCGGCCGCGCCAGACCCGCTGAGCTCCATGCTGGACGGGACGGACCCCCTGTCGCTCTTCGCCGCTGCCTCCGCCAGCGAGGCCCCCGCCCTCTCGCACGCAGCCGGCTCTGGGGTGAGCGCAGCGGAAATTGGATTAGGCGACTAAAACAATTGCTCGGTTCATCGTTTGGAATTCTGGGAATGACAGTAATGTTAGCAGCATGATGATGATGATGACCTTGGTGATGAAGTGGTAAATGTAAATGTTTCTGGCGGTGTCCATGGTGACACTGCCGTTGTCCTCTGTTAGAGTGAGCTGACACACCTCTCAGTGGCTAAGGTATGTGACTGCCTGGTTCAAGCCCTGATGTAGCCACAGTAAGATCAGCTGTGCAGCTGTTGGGCCCTTGAGCAAGGCCCTTAACCCCACATTACTCCAGGGGAGGTTGTCCCCTGCTTAGTCTTATCAACTGTAACTGTAAGTCGCTTGGGGTAAAAGTGTCAGTTAAATAACTAATATAATGTAAAGGTGACTTGAAGGATCTCACTGAGTTTGGACATGATTGACATCAGGGACTGAGTTTGGACATGATTGACAGTCGAGCTGAGTTTGTGGGTGACTCTGCCTCTCTCTTCTTCTGTGATTCTGTCCTTGTTCAGGAGCTGGGGAGGAAGAGGAAGGAGAAGGAGGAAGAGGGAGCCGTGGGCTTGGACTTCGAACCCTGGTCTGCCAAGAGGGGAGAGATATTGGCCAGGTTCACCACCACAGAGAAGCTGTCGATTGTTAGTATCAAACATCGCATAGAATGGGTGTTCAATACAGGGAGACCAAACAAACACACACACACATACAGAGCAGGAGAGACACATACAGACAGGCAGACGCGCGCATACACACACTCGCATACATACTTTTTTTTAAATGTTAAATTTGCAACAAAAAAAGGGTGTTTAAAAGTTGTACTACAGAATTTAAATTCCTTGTCACAAATATTCCACAAGTTAACCCCTTTCACAGATGTACATCTATTTTTTATATTTGTCCTTACCTTTGTTTTTTTAAAACATGCCCACTCCCCTAAATTCATACTGGCTCTCGCTAATTTCAAACAGCCTCTGAATACAGATAGGAAGCATGTTATTTTGTGCTTTGTACATTATCTGTGCTGGATTCTCATATGAATACATTGATGACTTAATAATGACCGTTCCTCTCTTTTTCTGTCTTTCTCAGAACCTGTTCATGGGCTCAGATAAAGGTAAGTACTTTCCTGACGTCGCTATACTTTCAGCATGATTAACAGCTCCAGAGTGCTCTGTGCTCACACTCTGACTGTGTTTCAGGCAAGGCTCCCAGCCCTGGATCAGCCGTGTCTGAGAAGGTCCGCACCCGTCTGGAGGAGCTGGACGACCTGGAAGAGGTGGGCCTGTCCCCCGATTTTAAGTCTGTGTTCCGGCTGTACATTTAGGCGTTATGGAACGAGAACCCGTGGCATATCGTGGATATTATTCGCACAGCTAGCGGGGTGCACATTTATCTTTCAAATTTTCACGAAAGAAAGACAAGACAAACTTTAAATGAACTATATTTTATGGTAAATTTATTCTTCCACTGAACTGCAGTTGATTGGTTGCTAAGCAACGTTAACGTTAGCTAGCAATAATGTATCCTCGCTCCACTTGCTAAGAAACGGTACAAACGTTAGCTACTAGCAATAATGTATCCCCACTGCACCAACGTTAGCTAGCTTGCTGGTTATACCTGACGGCACTGGCACGCAAGTCATTTGTAGACGTTTATCTGGACACTGCCAGATAATGTGCAGTTATTTAACTCATAGCGTCGTCATGAGTAATCATTTGCTTCGTAGTGGTTTGGTGGTCTTGCTGGTATTTCGATCGGAGGATGTTGCCTTAGTTTTATTTTTTTCGTTTCTGCTCATTTTGTTTTACTTTTGGTAGGCTACTAGCGGCCTAGAAATTATGATAACGTTAGGTTAATTTCGGTTACAAAGTGGATAACGGTGATCTACAAACGTTGAGTCATATTAAAAAATGTGATCATTCCATTTAGCCGTGCATATATCATGGATATTGGCACTGCTGGAACGCAAAGTGACCAATAGAGACAATTGGCCGGATCTCTCCGTTGTATAAACGTATGATTACGCATGATAATTGTCATCTATAAGTATGCAGTTATTACAAGTGTGTTCTTGCACAGTGAATGACACTGTAGGTAATGTTATACTTGCGTAATTTATTGCGTGTGTGTGTGTGTGTGTGTGTGTGTGTGTGTGGAACAGGGCTCTCAGAGGGAGATGCTGAACCTGTCCCAGCAGGACTACGTGAACCGCATAGAGGAGCTCAACCAGTCACTGAAGGAGGCCTGGGCCTCCGACCAGAAGGTCAAAGCGCTGAAGATCGTCATCCAGGTGTGTGTGTGTGGAAATATTCAACATCCTCTATCTCTATAACAGGATTGGACCCCATTACCCATGGGGGGCTCAGTTGGCTAATAAGCTGTAAGCAGTGTGTCACTCATAAATTAGACCACAGTAAAGTATTTTGTATTGAACTTGGGCTGGGGAAAATGCAGTAAATGAGATGGAACAGAATTTGGTCTGTAATCCTGATACGAGTATACCCTTCCTGCTTTTACTCTAAGACTCATGCTGATACATTCCTGTGTGTGTGTGTGTGTGTGTGTGTGTGTGTGTGTGTTCATATCCCAGTGCTCCAAGCTGCTGTCCGACACAGCCGTGATTCAGTTCTACCCCAGCAAGTTTGTCCTCATCACAGACATCCTGGACACATTTGGTGAGTGTGGGGAGGCCTCTGTGTGCTCCTGTGGGATATCTGGCTGTGTGTGTGTCTGTGTGTCTGTGTGTATGTGTGTGTGCTCCTGTGGGATATCTGGCTGTGTGTGTCTGTGTGTGTGTGTTATCTGGCTGTGTGTGTCTGTGTGTGTGTGTGTGTGTGTGTGTGTGTGTGTGTGTGTGTGTGTTCTCTGGTGGGATATCTGGCTGTGTGTGTGTGTCTGTGTGTCTGTGTGTATGTGTGTGTGCTCCTGTGGGATATCTGGCTGTGTGTGTGTGTGTGTGTGTGTGTGTGTGTGTTATCTGGCTGTGTGTGTCTGTGTGTGTCTGTGTGTGTGTGTGTGTGTGTGTGTGTGTTCTCTGGTGGGATATCTGGCTGTGTGTGTGTGCGTGTGTGTGTGTTCTCTTGTGGGATATCTGGCTGTGTGTGTGTGTGTGTGTGTGTTCTGTGGGGTGGTATCTGGCTGTGTGTTTGACTGCTGTGTCTAAGTTGTGTGTTTCTGGGTGTGAACAGGGCGCCTGGTGTACGAGCGGATCTGGTCCATGTGCTCCGACTCCCGGCTCCTGCCAGGTAAGGTCACGTCCAGGTCATCCTTTACATCCTCTAGGGGCGGCCTGGAGCCTAGTGGCTAAGGTACATGACTGGGACAGCCTGTAGCCTAGTGGTTAAGGTACATGACTGGGACAGCCTGTAGCCTAGTGGTTAAGGTACATGACTGGGACAGCCTGTAGCCTAGTGGTTAAGGTACATGACTGGGACAGCCTGTAGCCTAGTGGCTAAGGTACATGACTGGGACAGCCTGTAGCCTAGTGGCTAAGGTACAGGACTGGGACAGCCTGTAGCCTAGTGGCTAAGGTACATGACTGGGACAGCCTGTAGCCTAGTGGCTAAGGTACATGACTGGGGCAGCCTGTAGCCTAGTGGCTAAGGTACATGACTGGGGCAGCCTGTAGCCTCGTGGCTAAGGTACATGACTGGAACTGGTGTCCTATCGCCCCACAGACTCCTTCTCCGTGGACGACGTGAACGACACGGCCAAGGAGACCTGCCTCAACTGGTTCTTTAAGATCGCCTCCATCAGAGAGCTCATTCCCCGACTGTATCCTTTACTGCCTGCTGCACACACTCACACACACAAACACTCACACACACACACACACAAACACACACACACATACACACACACACATATACCCTCACACACTATACACACACACACACACTGACAGACCTCGCGACATACAAAAAGTGCATACCAAGGTCATGGAACAAACCACAGGACAAGTTGGATAAGATACAGTTCAGAAGGAATCAGTTGTACAGACATACATTGAGTCTAGTACATGGTAAATAGGCCAGGGAATAAGATAATAAACTGAGGAACTACAGTATCTGCAGTACATGTCTTCTGATGTGGACGTCTCACACGGAGAGACTCATATTTACAGGCATGTTGTAATGGACCAGGAGTGGTTCAGGTGTAACCCCGTTCGGGGCATTTTCCTTGACCACAAGCACAGATATGTGGAGGCCGCAATCCTTAAGTGCAACCGCTTCCTCTCCAAGACGTGAGTATCTCTGTCCCGGTCCTTTAACGAACGTTTCAAATGTCTCACAATGTTGCTGTCATTTCTGTTGACACCGTTGCTTGTTCGTGTCTTCTGTGAAAAGCAGGAGATGAACTGAACTGAACTGAAATGAAACTTTCTCTCCTCTGCTGTCTCAGGGGGATCCAGGAGACTCTCCCTCGGCTCACGGCGATGATTCGGGGTATCGGGGACCCCCTGGTGGGCGTTTACGCTCGAGCGTACCTCTGCAGAGTGAGTCTGGACTCTCCATCGTGTCCATCAGCACCCACGCCTCCTCTCTCTCTTCCTTTCTACCTCTCTCACCCATCCTCTCTCTCTCTCTCTCTCTCTCTCTCACTCTTCTTCTCTTTTCCCTCCACCTCTCTCACACTCTCCCTCTCTCTCTCCAGGTGGGGATGGAGGTGGCCCCACAGCTGAAGGACAGCCTGAATAAGAACTTCTTCGACCTGCTGGGCTCCTTTCGGCAGATCCACGGGGACAGTGTTCAGAACCAGCTGGTGCTGCAGAGGGTGGAGGTGCCTGTGTACCTCACCCTGTACTCCCCTGCCATAAACTGGACCCTGCAGTGTGTGTCCTACAGAGCGCCAGAGGTGACCACACACACACTCACACACATACTCATACCCTCACACACACACACACACACACACACACACACATACACACTCTCCTCTGACCTCTGTGCATTGTCTCTGTAGGCCCTGTTGACAGAGATGATGGAGCGCTGCAAGCAGATAGGGAACAAGTGAGTCCTCCAGTCCACCAGGGGGAGCCTTTTTGAAGGGGATGTGGGTGGTCGGTCTCACGGTAACCTGGAGGGGATGTGGGTGGTGTGTCTTCCCACAGTGCTTTGCTGCTGAACTCAGTGATGTGGGCGTTCCGGGCGGAGTTTGTGGCGACGAGGGCCACAGACTTCATCAGCATGATCAAGGACTGCGACGAGGCGGGCTTCCCCAAGGTCAGAGGTCACCGCTGCGTCACTCATCCTCTCTCGCCATCTCTCTCTCTCACCATCTCTCTCCCTATCTCTCTTTCTCTCGCTCGCTATCTCTCTTTCTCTCTCTCTCTCTCTCTGTCGCTATTGGTCTCTCTCTCTCTCTCTCTCTCTCTCTCTGTCTATAATTTTAAACTGTTGGGCTGGACTGACAGACTTTCCCAGCGATACGGTTAGTCACATGAGTAAACTCCCTCTCCTAAAGTTGTGTTTGTATTTTACGTCATTTGACCTGCAAACATCACTTATCCAAGGTGACTTTGCAGTCAGACATGTACGGTTGAATAAGCTCCTGATAACATTTTAACTGTACAAAGTGCTGAGGGTAACAAGTTAACATTTTAAATAAACACCTTTCTCTGAATATGGAGCCCTGTCCTGCTGCCAATCAAGCTTCAGGGCCCTCTGGTTAGAAGGGGCTCAGACATTCCAGTGACAGTTTACTTTCTGGACAATATTTACCCTCTCTCTCTGCCCCTCTCCCTCCCTCCCTCTCTCTCTGCCCCTCTCCCTCCCTCCCTCCCTCCCCCTCTCTCTCTCCCTCCCCCCTCTCTCTGCCCCTCTCCCTCCCTCCCTCCCTCCCTCTCTGTCCCTCTCCCTCCCTCCCTCTCCCCCTCTCTCTCTCTCTCTCCCTCCCTCCCTCCCTCCCTCCCTCCCCCCTCTCTCTCTCTCCCTCCCTCTCTCAGCACCTGTTGTTTGGGTCTCTGGGCCGCAGTCTGGCCTGTGCGGACCCCCCAGAGAGTGAGAGGCTGCCCATCCTCAACGAGGCCTGGAGGGTCATCACCAAAGTGCGCAGCCCCCAGGTACAGAGAGCCCCCAACCACAACCACACCATAACCACAACCACAACCACAACCTGAACCACACCATAACCACAAAACCACAACCTGAACCACACCATAACCACAACCACACCATAACCATAACCACAACCACAATCTAAACCCCATCCACAACCACAAAACCACAACCTGAACCACACCATAACCACAAAACCACAACCACAACCGAAACCCCATCCACAACCACAAAACCACAACCTGAACCACACCATAACCACAACCCCCAACCACAACCTGAACCACACCATAACCACAAAACCACAACCACAACCCCTAACCACAAAACCACAACCACAGTCTAAACCCCATCCACAACCACAAAACCACAATAAGAGCTGTGTGTCCACAGAAACTCAGTCTAAGCCCTGCCTGTCTCTCTGCAGGACTATATCAGCTGTGCTGAGATCTGGGTGGAGTTCACCTGCCGCCATTTCACAGTGAGTGTTCCAGGAGCAGGGAGTAATCATTTTTAATACTTATGACACTGGTGTGTGTGTGTGTGCGCGTGTGTATGTGTGACGGGGCACCTCTCTCCGGTGTGACTGTTCCTCTCTCCTCCTGTCTCTCTCTCAGAAGCGTGAGGTGAACACCGTGCTCTCCGACATCATCAAGCACATGACCCCTGACCGCGCCTTCGAGGACGCCTACCCGCAGGTACCCCGGCGAGAGCGTTCAGTGGGAGGGGGATTGTGGGGATATGAGGGGGATTGTGGGAAATGATGATGACACCCCCCCCCCTCCCTCCCTGTTTGTGCTGCAGCTGCAGTCGGTCATACGGAAAGTGCTCACCTACTTCCACGACTTCTCCATGCTCTTCTCCATGGTGAGTGACGAGTCCTGAGGCCTTCTCTCACCACACGCTCTCTCACGCTCCGGCCTGGTGGGGGGTGGTAAGGGCCACCCCCCAAAAACTGTCCAAATGCACTGTTTATAGTCATTGTTTGTCAAGTCTGGGGGCTGGGGGGCCCACCCTGGTGAAGCCCCAGAGAGCGTGACTGTGTGACCCAGGCGTGTGACCCTGGTGTGACCCCGGGCTCCGTCCCCCCCCTCAGGAGCGCTTCCTCCCGTTCCTGGACATGTTCCAGAAGGACAGCGTCAGAGTGGAGGTGTGCCGATCCATCATGGAGGTCTTCATCAAGTACGCCCGGCCCCTGTGTGTGTGTGTGTGTGTGTGTGTGTGTGTGTGTGTGTGTGTGTGTGTGTCTGTGTGTCTGTGTGTCTGTCTGTCTGTCTGTCCTTGTGTGTGTGTGTGTGTCCTTGTGTGTGTGTGTGTGTGTCTGTTTGTCTGTCCTTGTGTGTGTGTGTGTCTGTCTGTCCTTGTGTGTGTGTGTGTGTGTGTGTGTGTGTGTCTGTCCTTGTGTGTGTGTCTGTCCTTGTGTGTGTGTGTGTCTGTCTGTCTGTCTGTCTGTCCATACGTTTGTGTGTCTGTCTGTCTGTCCGTGTGTGTGTGTGTGTCTGTCCTTGTGTGTGTGTGTCTGTCTGTCTGTCTATACGTTTGTGTGTCTGTCTGTCCGTGTGTGTGTGTGAGTGTCTGTCTGTCCATACGTTTGTGTGTCTGTCTGTCCGTGTGTGTCTGTCTGTCTGTCTGTCTGTCTGTCTGTGTCTGTCTGTCCATACGTTTGTGTTTCTGTCTGTCCGTGTGTGTCTGTCTGTCTGTCTGTCTGTCTGTCTGTGTCTGTCTGTCCATACGTTTGTGTGTCTGTCTGTCCGTGTGTCTGTTCGTTTGTGTGTGTCTGTCTGTCTCCTCCATTACAGGCAGTTGCTGTATATGGAGGAGGATATGTTTATCCTGCATATTGTTTGCTAGATTGTGTGTGTGTGTGTGTGTGTTCACTCTAAGGTACCAGCAGGAGCCCACGCGTGACCCAGTCATCCTGAACGCTCTGCTGCATGTCTGCAAGACCATGCACGACTCAGTCAAGTGAGTGTGTTTGAGCGTGTGTGTGGAATGGTAGTGTGTGTGACCATGTTTGTGTTTGTATGTGTGTGTGTGTCTAACCTTGCTCTCTCTCTCTCTCTCTCTCTCTCTCTCTCTCTCTCTCAGTGCTCTGACTCTGGATGATGAGAAGAGGTCTCTGGCCTTGCTGATAAACGGTTTCATCCGTATGGTGAGTCACCCGCCCCCCCCCCTCCCCATGTCTCTGAGCCAATCAGGTGTGTCCCTCCGGTTGCGGTGACCTCTGACCTCCCCTGCAGGTGTCCTTTGGGCGGGACTTTGAGCAGCAGCTGAGCTTCTGTGTCGAGGCGCGGGCGACCTTCTGTAACCTGGAGCCCGTGATGGTGCAGCTCATCCACGTACGTTCTGCCGCCCCCCCACCCCCCTCAGCGCTTTCTACTGCCCCACCCACCCCCCTCAGCGCGTTCCGCTGCCCCCCCACCCCCCTCAGCGTGTTCTACTGCCCCACCCACCCCCCTCAGCGCGTTCCGCTGCCCCCCCACCCCCCTCAGCGCGTTCTACTGCCCCACCCACCCCCCTCAGCGCGTTCCGCTGCCCCCCCACCCCCCTCAGCGCGTTCTACTGCCCCACCCACCCCCCTCAGCGCGTTGTACTGCCCCACCCACCCCCCTCAGCGTGTTCTACTGCCCCACCCACCCCCCTCAGCGCGTTCTGCTGCTGTGCTCATTGCTCTGCGCTAGCGTGTGTAATGACCTCTCTTGGGCTCAGACGGTGAACCAGCTCGCCATGGAGACGCGGCGGGTGATGAGGGGCAGCCACTCGCGGAAGACGGCCGCCTTCGTCAGGGTCAGTCCTCCAGGGGGGTGGGGGTGCAGGCCTAAAACGGGCTTGTGTGTGTGTGTGTGTGTGTGTGTGTGTGTGTGTGTGTGTGTGTGTCTCACTGTGGGGCTGGAGTCCGTGTGTGTCTGTGTGTGTGTGTGTGTGTGTGTGTGTGTGTGTGTGTGTGTCTGTGTGTGTGTGTGTGTGTGTGTCTCTGTGGGGCAGGAGTCCGTGTGTGTGTGTGTGTCTGTGTGTGTGTGTGTCTCACTGAGGTCGCTGTGGAACGCAGTCGTTTCACTGGTTTGTGTTGCCTGTGATCCATTAAATATTGTCGCTCCACCCTCATTGGCTCATGTGCCAGTGATTGAATGAACATGGTTGCTGCCCCCACAGGTGTGGTTTATGAAGCCCGCCCCCTCAGCATGAGTTGGGAGAAACAGGGAGTCGAGCAGACATTATGATGTCATTCCCTGAAGCTTAATGTGTTCCAAGTTGCATTACATTACATTACAGTTATTTTGCTGATGCTTTTGTCCAAAACGACTTACAGTTGATTAGTCTAAGCAGGGGAAACCCCCCCCCCCCCCAGAACAATATGGGGTTAGGGGCCTTGCTTGAGGGCCCAACAACTGCACAGATCTTACTGTGGCCACACTGGGGCTTGAACTGCCAACCTTCCAGGTCCCCAGTCATGCAGCTTAACTTAACCACTAGGGCACAGGCTGCCCCCGTTAGCATAGCACTGCGGATCGCTGGTTCAGACCTTTCTCAGACTCATTCACCCTCTCTCTCTCTCTCTCTCTCTCTCCCTCCCTCT
>NC_083761.1:82068758-82073758 GCF_963514075.1 Conger conger | reverse complement strand
CAGCTCCAGTCTCGCATCCCGCCAGGACTACAGCTTCCATCCCACATCTAGCCGGGACTGCAGCTCCAATCCCAGCAGCCTCTGCAAACTCTTGCTTCAGCCGATTCCCAGCAGGCCAATCAGCACTAAATCACAGCCAGTAACCCCCAGACTCTTAATCAGTGTTCAGACCGCGTTATTAGCGAGACACACCATCTTAATCCCCGTCTCATCTCATCTCCCATTCCCACTGTTCAGTGAGTGTGTACTTGTGTATGCATGTGATTTTCCAGGCTGATCTTTGTACAAATAAACCTCTCGCCTCTAACATGAATCGAAGACCGTTCAGGCATGGTGACCTTTCTTGCGGTAATGCCGTGCCTTAAATGACTCGTTCTCAGCGGACCGTGTCGGGAGGAAGTGGTCGCGTCAGAACAGGAGCGGTGCAGGATGACAGGGGTTTTATTCGGTTAAAGTCGGGGGATGGGACGGGACGGGGATTTCACTCTGCCTGGTTCTGTTCCACAGCACTGGGGCCACTGCAGTACAGGAGTCAAGAGTGAGTTAGACTGTGTTCATGTAACCGAATCTGAGTCATCAGGCCCTGTGGTGCAGCCACAACCAGTCTAAAAATGGTACAAAAGTGAACATTTCCCAACTTGTTGAAATGCTTTTTTGGGGGGAGGAACTTTGATGAATTTGGAAAATAATCACTGTCATACAAATGAAAAACATAAACACAGTGCAGATATAAATGCTGTAACTCCAAAACTGAGAAAGGTTTATGACGGTTCTCACACTGGCCCAGTGTTACTCCAGCTACATCATGACACCCAGTGGCAAAAACCCATCAGCCATAACATTTATTTCCTTTAGTAAATCATTTAATAAATAACCCCTTTGCGTTCCAAATCTGGTTATCAAAAAAAAGACCCAACATGCTGGTTTGTAAGCTTTTGAGTCCTCTGGACTTCTTGTCACTTCAGTTGCTCTCCTGGGCAAACGTTCTGCGTACACATCTCAGGTGCATGCTGGGATACATTCCAGGCGAAGTCCGGGTACCTGGCCTACCTGTCCGGGCTGTTTGGGGGGGGGGTGGTTTTGTTTTGGTCAGAGAACAATAAACATATTTTGAGACGTCACACTGTCCACATGAAGTCTTCAGTAGTGTCAGATAAGTTTTATTGTGATGTCATTCGCATCTTCACCAATCAAAACGCCAGAGTGCAGCTGAATGTTCCGGAACGTGGGTTCTAGCGTCCCAGGTCCCAACGTGTTAAGGGGCGTGTCCTACTATTGGAGACATTACAATATTTACACACACAGACACACATATTCACGCACACTCGCGCGTGCGCACACACACACACACCTTTACCAGAACTTCTAGTTTTAAAACCCACACTTTTTGTTTTTTTTACGACTGCATGTTTTTGAAATGCACAAGCACAAGTTTCCCCCCCTGGAATACTGAATTTCTCTGGATCTGTTCGGGTGCACAGGATGCCATTTGTCTTGCTTCATACTGGGAATTTTTCATTACCTCTCATCTTAGCCTCAAACTGTGATGTGTTCACGGTCTATCTGAAAGAGCCAAGAACGGAGGAACAGGCAGTTTGTATATGCTGGCCGGTGATATTGGGCTATAGGCGTGGAGACAGCCCTACAGATGGATGGGCAATGGGCTCATTCCACTGATTCATTCCTCTCATCTTTTATCATTTATTTTCTCCTTTTCTTGCCCCTAGCTCCACCCATGGGGAGAGGCTAGTGTCAAAGTGAAAAAATAAATAAAGAAAAATGGGAAATGGAGAAAACGTGAGTTAGGTGAACGGAATGTCCTTGCCCTTTTAAACGTCAGTGGCAGGTGGGGAGAGGTGGACCCACAGGTGAATCATTTATACATCAGGCTTTCTGAGGAAGAAAAAAAAAAAAAAAAAAAGACGTTTTCTTGCTCAAAGGAAAGACTTGGGTGTTTATAAGCTCTACTTCCCGCTCCGAGATTTAAAGGGGGTTGGAATGTCCTAAAAAAATCTGGCGGACCTCGATCGATTTCCGGGTCGGGAGCGATTAAAAGATAAAAGAAGAGAAAGATAAGGGATTGGAGTGAGCCCAGTAAGTCCTGTCCCGAGGTCAAACCCAGCAGACTTACTGCTCTCCCCCTGGGCCAGAATTACTGCTCTCCACCTGGGCCACACTTACTGCTCTCCCCCCCTGGGCCAGAATTACTGCTCTCCCCCCTGGGCCAGAATTACTGCTCTCCCCCCTGGGCCAGACGTAGGCACCCCTGAAGAAGCATTACGGCACGGACAGGGCTGGGAAACCGCTCCTTTTAATTCCACACACTTAATTCCTCAGCTCATCCCAAAGCAACGCAAACCAAACAAACCAGGAGCGGAGAGGAAGGAGAGGAGTGTGTGACAAACCGCAAGCTAGCAGCAACGCCGGAATTTAGTCGCATTCACAGGAACATGCCACACCTGTATGTACACACACACACACACACACACACACACACACACACACACACACGGTCACTTAAATAAATGCGCATGTGATTCAGTGACACACCTGTACGCGCACGGACGCGCACGCACACACACACGCACACACACACACACACACACGCACACACACACACAGCGGTCAAGCTCGGCCACACTGTTGCCAGTTTAACCGCAATCAGACACATCTCCAAGTGAAGACCTCCCTACGCAGTCCAATACGCCCACCCCACCCCACCCCACCCCACCCAGCCTAAGTGTTGAAGAAGTCAATGTACATTTACAAGGAGTATAAGTTATTACCATTACTATTATTAATACAATTACTGCCCCCACCCACTGGAAGATGGTCCACAGGCCTGGTCAGTGTGCCCTTCCCCCCCAAACAGAGAGGTGCTGTACAGGAACAGAGGGGGGGGGGGGGGAGGCACACCCTGGTACACCCAGCTGTCCGTGGAGCTCTGTGTGTGTGAAATGTCAAGCAATGAGAGAAGAAGAAGAAACAGCAAACGCGTTGTGGTGTTGGTACCTGGCGTCCCTGCGAGAGGAGAAGGAAAAGTCCGGAAAAGACCGACTGCAGCCGCCCCCCCCCCCCCGCCCCCCACACCCGGCACCACTTTCCCCGTTCACAAACCGAACACACAGAACTTAAAAAGTCCCCAAAAAAACCTAAATAACAAGGGAGACACGTAAAAAATAACCTCAAATAAAATATAATTATTATTCATTCCTTCCTTCCAAAAAAAAAGAAAAAAGGAAAAGGAAAAAGGTCTTTTATAGTTTGGATTTCTTGTGTTTTTTGTAGGTTTTTTTTGGCTTTCCGATCCGGCCCAGTCTGGGCGGTGCTGGGAGTGGGGGTTGGGTCGGGCTGTTTTTCGGGGAGTGGGGGTTGGGTCGGGCTGTTTTTCGGGGAGTGGGGGTTGGGCTGTTTTTCGGGGAGTGGGGGTCTTCAGCGCATGGGTCTGGGTTGCCTCTCCGTGGCCCCTAGCTCCTCCTCCGGGCCCTCAGTCCAGCTCGATGGGGCTGCTGTCCTCCTGCGCCTCCTCCCCCTCCTCCTCCTCTCCCGACCCCATCAGGCTGTTCAGCAGGTTTCCTAGGCGACAGAAAACAGGCTGCTGATTGGACGAGCTGATCGACCCTACTGGCCAGAATTCTCCACGCCCAGTGATGTGAAATTTCATTTTGTGTTATGGATCCTATCTTAATTCTGTACAGCACTTTGGTCAACATAAAGTGTCCATAAATTAAGTTGACTTGACTACGAAGCATGAACCGATCAAACGACTTCTCTCCACAGCAAAATGAATATGACTGATTCTCATCAATGAGTCACAAAATGGTGCCACTGATCGTGACAGTCGAACAGTCAGATGTTAAGTATTAAGAGTGCACTATGTAACAGGGTAAACACTATTTGCCACTCATGTTAGCATCTATCAGGTTCTCTCTGACTCCCAGGTGAGAAACCCCAATCACACCCGTTTTTAAAATCGAGCGCATCTTTGACCTTTGAGCCCAGCCAGAGGCACTTACCCAATAAGCCACCGTAGGATGAGGACTGTTTGGGTGGCACTCCGAAGAACAGCTGTCCTATTCTGTCCAGGTACTGATACAGGAACAGGGGCGGGGAGAGGAGAGAGAGTTACTGAAAGAGCTGTAGAATACTGTCTATCCCACTCAAAAACATCAGCCAATGAGAGAGCTCCTTAAAACACTGTCCATCCCACTCAATAACATCGGCCAATGAGAGAGCTCCTTAGAATACAGTCCATCCCACTCCACAACATCAGCCAATGGGAGCGGGGCGCGGGCGACGCACTCACCTCGTTATACATGGGGTCCCTCTTCAGAGAAGGCTGATACTGCTCACACAACACTGTGAAAACCGTTAACTTTCCCCTGAAACAGACATTAAGACCCTTAACTTCCCCCTGAAACAGGCATTACGACCGTTAACTTCCCCCCTGAAACAGGCATTACGACCGTTAACTTCTCCCCTGAAACGGGCATTACAACCGTTAACTTCCCCCCTGAAACAGGCATTAAGACCGTTAACTTCCCCCCTGAAACAGGCATTAAGACCGTTAACTTCCCCCCTGAAACAGGAATTAAGACCGTTAACGTCCCACTGAAACAGACATTAAGACCGTTAGCTTCCCCCTGAAACAGGCATTAAGACCGTTAACTTCCCCCCTGAAACAGGCATTAAGACCGTTAACTTTCCCCTGAAACAGACATTAAGACCGTTAACTTCCCCCCTGAAACAGGCATTAAGACCGTTAACTTCCCCCCTGAAACAGGCATTAAGACCGTTAACGTCCCACTGAAACAGGCATTAAGACCGTTAACTTCCCCCTGAAACGGGCATTAAGACCGTTAGCTTCCCCCCTGAAACAGGCATTAAGACCGTTAACTACCCCCTGAAACAGGCAATAAGACCGTTAGCTTTCCACTAAAACAGGCATTAAGACCGTTAACTTCCCCCCTGAAACAGGCATTAAGACCGTTAACTTCCCC
>NC_083761.1:82016258-82063758 GCF_963514075.1 Conger conger | reverse complement strand
TTATTATTATTATTATTACCTTGTGTATTTGCATTTCTTTAAAGATAAAAATGTATTATTCATTAATAATAACAAATGTCACAACTATTAATAATAATAATAATAATAATAATAATAATAATGATCATATTATCATCATCATTAACATTAGTGGCAGTAGTATTCATTGTAGTTGTAATAGTGGTAGTAGCAGTAATAGTAATAGCAGGTGTTGTTTTGTTTTGTTATTATTTTTAGCATGAAAGAGAAGAAGCCCTCCTACCTGGTTGTAGCTGAAGAAGAGTGTCGCTCCGCTGAACATCAGCTCCCTGGCCTCCACATGCTTGGCCTGTGACATATACCTGCAGCACAGGTGGAGAGGGGCGGGGCATCGGTCACAAGCCTGCTCTTAACCCTGCACTGCAGGAAGTGATGTCAGCCCAGCGGCCAGACACACACACACCTGCAGTGTGTCACAGTTCAGAGCGCTCAGCGACCCACAGGAAGACTACGGAGAACAGCCCTATTAGCAAAATCACGGATCTCAAACTCCGAGACTGGAGGACCGCAGCATCTGTGTGTTCAACTCCAGTCCTGGAGGGCCGCAGCGTCTGCAGGTTTAACTCCAGTGCTGGAGGGGGCGCTGTGTCTGCAGGTTTAACTCCAGTCCTGGAGGGCAGCAGTGTCTGCAGGTTTAACTCCAGTCCTGGAGGGCCGCAGTGTCTGCAGGTTTAACTCTAGTCCTGGAGGGCCACAGCGTCTTCAGGTGTAACTCCAGACCTGGAGGGCCACAGTGTCTGCAGGTTTAACTCCAGTCCTGGAGGGCTGCAGCGTCTGCAAGTTTTTTGTGAGTTATGAACAGCAGCCACTTAGGGCCTTGGAAACCAGGTGAGTGGACTTCTTAGCCAATCAGTGACTTAAAGTAAGCACTGAAGAGCTGAAACACAACGGGCTGACATCACGGACACAGACTGAGCTTAGTCCTGGACTAAATGTAGTTTTGTATGGAGAATGCCCATTCAAAATTGATTTTAGTCTTGGACTAGGCTTAATGTGTCTGCGAATCTGGCCAAATGAATACCAGCAGCAAGACTTCAAAGACTGGATATCATCTGCTATAAGCTCTATTTCACTGTCTGAGCAGAGACATTTCCGAACTCAAACTCAAAATATAAATATTTCCGCCTGGCTTTCTTTACCACAGCGGAGACCAAAAAAGGACAGAACGTTCCGGCACCATCTGTATTGTAAAACCTCATTTTAACCAGGAAGTCCCATTAAGATACAATCTCTTTCATAAGGGAGACCTGGTGAAGAGGGCGAATTATTCAATAACAGGCATAAGTGATACACAATAACTACAAAGAGTGCCAAACGTTCACAATAATTACAGACTTCCCACACTGCTTCCTGTTCTCTCAAACAGTAGCGTTCATATCCGTCACACTTTTTGCGTTACTAATTTTGTGTTATTTCCAACATATTTTGTTACTGCTTTCATGTTAACAAATATACTATTTATGTGTTACAAACGGGAGACGTTTTAACAAACTGTTGAAAGGAACACTAAATGGTGTTGCCCCCAACTAGACGTGTAAGTGTGTTCAAAATGATGCTTAATGAAGTGGAACATTGTGTCTTGAGTGTGAATTCTTGATTTACTTCTTGAAGCTCGAAGCCTCGTGGTCAAGGTGCTTGACTGGGAACTAGACAGCTCAAGATAGTCCAAGCCCCAGCCCCAATGCGATCAGTGCAGCTTGCTCCACGTTCCTCCAGGGACAACTGGCCTCTGCTTAGTCTAATCGACTGTAAGTCGCTTCAGATAAAAACGCATCAGCTAAATTAACTACGCAAATGTAAAAGCTCTGTAGAATGAGTGTTTTTCCGCAAGAAGTCGAAAGCTTCCTTACCTAGCATCTCAGTTCCTACTCTCAGAGCCCCCGAAATTGAAAGAGCAGATTATCAATTTCGGCGACTTAAATGGTTTCGGTGCGCAAAGATACGATGTTAAGTGAATAAAACGCATTGAACCTTCAGACGGCGGCTCGCCAAATGAACGATGACCCCGCCGGTGCCCCTGAGAGAACGGCACACCTTGGAGACGGGGCTTAAACGGGAGGCTCTACCGTCAGAAGCTGCGTGAGCTTTAGAGGCGCTTCCACCTGGGCTGCTCTGGTGTATGACGTGGCACTTTGCGTCGGAGTGAAAACCCTCACGCACGGAGTCCTGCAGAAACACCTCTGCTCCCAGCCTCCCGCCAATAACATCTGGCAGTCACATCTCACTGCGTTCAACCAATCCCAAATTCTGAACAGACCTTCTGGCCAGTAAATTGTGCAGACAGCTCGCCCCGTTCACTGTAACGGTGTCTGTCGATCGATGTACTTCAAGAAATACATGAAGGATGTTAATGCACTCACCGCAAATTACATTACATTACATTACATTAACGGCATTTGGCAGACGCTCTTATCCAGAGCGACGTACAGTTGATGAGACTAAGCAGGAGACAATCCTCCCCTGGAGCAATGCAGGGTTGAGGGCCTTGCTCAAGGGCTGTGCGGATCTTATTGTGGCTACACCAGGGATCGAACCACCGACCTTGCGTGTCCCAGTCATGTACCTTAACCACTAAGCTACAGGCCAGCCCAAATTTTGCTCAGGATAACCAACTCAGGCTTGGATCAGGAAGGATTACTGAGTTGGCCAGATAGGTGCACAGAGTACAACCCGGAATGGACTTTTTCCATTTCAGTCCATGTTCCACATTTTTCCAGTGCAGTTAACCAGTTAACTCCGTAATCCTGCTTTATGACAGAGGCCCCTGGTCACTCCCGACAAGATGGGGGTTCACCCTCCAATCAAATGTCATGTTCGATCTTCCCACATTGAAACTTGAAATACTGAGTTAATCTACGACTTGATGAATTATACTGTGAACGAATGCTTTTCGTCACAACACCATAGGCAAATCTCTGGCAAAATACACCGCGGTAATGAGCAAAATAGTTCAAAGAAATAGTGCGTTCTGGCGTTGTGAGCACAAGACACACGGATACGGTTAAATTAAACATGCTGAAGTGGACTAAACCAAATGCAACAGTGCGAATGACCGGAAGCTAAATTCCACAGTCGGGTGGGTTTTGGAAGAAGCACGATAGTTTACATTTTTGCCTTCTACATTTAAAGACGCGAAAGATAGCATGGCCAATGTAATGCTTCAGAAGGCTTAGGCATCTACTGTATATCCCACAAGGCCAGGCCTTTTAACAAGCTTATGGTAGGCTATTTAAGAGAACCTTTTCAATTCTTCCAACGTTTCAATCGGAAGTAGCAAGTCAAGTATTTATTTTTGAGGCAAACCGCAAACACTTGTTGGGGAAGTTTCCTTAAGCATTTAACATAATTAAATGTCAATTCCAGACTACGTTTAGACACCATCTCAACCAGTGTATTTTATATCAATGCCAATGTTCACGTTTGTTAGATACTTGCTAACAGTGCAAGCTGATGGTTTAGCTACCTAGTGTATTCAAGTCGCATGCTGGCAGACGAGCTTTTTAGAAAAGTACGACGCCCAGTGTGAGCCACACTAGCTTAAGTTATGTAGCAAACGCAGCCAACTACCTACTGTATAACAGCTAACTAGCTAGGATGCTGGATGCTTTCTAAATATCACGTTATATGGATAAATTAATTTGTTATATGTGGCCTGGCCTAGCTAACGTAGCCTAAAATTATTTTGGCTTTTATCACAGCTAGTGGTTGAGCTATACGGCACATTATCAAGTCTGTACTGTAATATTCACTTAGCCTACGTTGTATAAGGAATTTCAGGTGAGTATTTTATCACGGATTCGGTTCCAATCTGCCAGTCCCTATGAATAGTAAAATAAGTGGTCTGACAGTCACCCTGTAACTATCTACCTAGCTAGTCCAAGTGTACAATCAATTAGCTAACGTTAGCTATACATAGCAAGCTACTTAGCAATGCTAGCTCACTGATTACACTGCCTGGGGACTTTTAACTTCAAAGAGGATGACTACAGTAACCTTAGTAGCTATGTTTATTATGCTAACCACAGTTATCACGTTGGCTGCGTTTATTGTCTCAATATCCTGCATATAGCAAGGTAACATTCGCTAAGGAGGCTAACCATAATTTCCATTTAGCGAGTACCAATTCGGAAGCGGTCACACAAGCTAGCTAGTGATTGACAGACGGACAGAGCTATCCCAAAGTAGTACTGGCTACAGGAGGCGGAGAATTGTCGGCAGTCAACCAATCGCATTTGCCAAAAGACCGGGCCAACTGAAATTTGGTTGACAGAGAGAAAGATCTGGAAACACAGGCCCCGAGCCGCTAGAAGAATATTTATTTTTAAGTCCCAGCTCACCAACTTGATTAAGACTCACCTAAAGAATAAGGTACGGTACATCTGATGCGCCTCATAGTAGTCCCCCTTTTCCACGCTAGCTCGCAATTTCCCTTCAACCCGCTGTACTCCCCCGCGGTTCCTGGCGCTGGAGCACTTCAGAGCCTCCTGCTCCGACATCATTGTTTGTTCCAAGCTGCTCAGACCTACCACACCGCGTCACAGGGAACAGCAAGCGTTAAGAAAACGATAAAAGTGGAGCGGATCGTTCCGGCTTGCCGTAGTTCTCTACAATTTACTTTGGTTCTTCTGGGGAATCTTTTGTTGTGGTCCCTAAAGTATCTATCACCTGGGTAGCAGTATATTAAACAAAAATAATAATCACATTATTTTAATTCGTTTGCGCAGAGACAGTTATCCAAACAACCATAGATATGATCTATGGTTCTTCTTTTTTATATTAATGGAATTTATAGCTGTCATGCTGGAAATACCAGTGTTTTAAACGTTGCAAAGAAGTTAGCAACGACAGCCATAGGGCATTGTTTTGCATAGTGGTTTTCAACATATTTGATCGTTTGGCACACAAATAGACCTGCCCACAATTTTCTGGAAAAGAATGGAGGGTAAAAAAAAAAAACAGCCTAAATGAGAGGGTAGGGGAGAGTCCAGTCGAGGTAAACTAAGAAAGAGATGGAGCTTTAGACCGTCGCACTGAAACTAATTTCGGAATTGGAAAGGACATGTTAGTAAATATATCGACAGCCTTCCTTTCTAAAGTTATGGCGTTGTATAATCGCAGTGATGATTATAAACCACCACGTTTGTCTAAAAGGGGTCCTAACATATTACTTCTTTAAAAAGATTTGGTGAAAATGTAGTGAACAATGCAATGAGAACAAAAAAAAAAAAAACAGAAACACTGAAAACATCTTCTTGAAAATTTGTTTTGAAAGTTTGAAAGCTGATTCCATGATTGTTGAACAATTTGTTTAAACCGGTTTGAAGCAACATTATTCTGCAAATTTACTTCTGGTAAATGGTCAGTTCCAGTGTTTAAGGTAACACGAACTTTGAGCAAGACTCAAGTTGAAAGTCCTGCCTTGCTTGCTGGCTTTCTGTGTTCTTGCAGCCTAGATGCGTTAGCAAACCAGTAGGGGGCAGTGTTTCCTGTGAATCAAACTGAACTCCCAATTCCCCAGTATTGTGCGGTATATAGTCATTTGAAGTCCTTTGGATGCGACATAAAAGCTACAATAGATAAGATTTTTGTGTTAAAACATTGTTACAAGACCATTCCTATCATTGAAAAAGTCTCACTGACATGTTGACTCACCCTCTGCCTGTATTTATAGTTTTTAAATTCGGGTATCAAAATATACAGTTGATGGCCCCAATGTACTCTATACACTCTAAACATTGTATAATTGTCCAATAATTCAAGCTCATTGGTTGAAAATGTGTTCAACGTCAGCGTGTTTACGGAGAAGGGGGAGGGATAAACAGTGTTATGGTTTGAAGGTTTGTTGCTGCTATTCCTCTCTTGACCGTTAGAAGTCCGAAATTCTAGTGAGTGTTGGGCCATCAGCTGTATATTTTGAAACCCGAATTTAAGGACTATAAACACAGGCAGAGGGTGAGTCAGCATGTCAGTAAGCCCTTTTCAATGATAGGAAGGGATTTACAATTGTCTTGTAACAATGTTTTAACACAGAAATCTTACCTATTGTACCTTCAAAACAAGGTCCCTTCCAACTGTGGACTTGAAATATCTCATGGCAGGTCGAGTGTTAACCGTTTTTCCTGGTCAGATTCCAACTGGCAATGTGCATCAACCACCTGACAAATAGGGGCTGCCTGTAGTCTAGTGACTAAGGTGCATGGTTGGGACCCTGAAGGTTGTTGGTTCAAGCGGTAAGATCTGTACAGCTGCTAGTATCCTGGGGGTATTGTCCCCTACTTGGTGTAATCAACCATAAGTCGCTTTGGATAAAGGCGTCAGCTAAATCTCTGCAAATCTTCCTGGTTTGCCCATAAAATCATAATGAATAGACTTGTTTTCAGGAATTAGAAATGGGCAGTAAAATGTGTTAACGTGTGTCCTAAAATGCTAGATATCACAATGTAGTAATTTCCATTTTGGTCCAAACAAATGGTATCGCTGAAAGACTACTGCATGTCACGTTTATTCACAGCGAATTATAAGTAGGCTATCACTCTGACAAATCTGAGAACTCACACCCAGTTCTCAGTATTTTTTCCAGAGTAGTGCCAAGGCGTGGCAGCGTGGAGTCTATTTTAAAACCGATTACTTCCAAATGATAACGGAAAAGCCAAGTTTAAAAAAAGATGGCAGCTCGGCGCATTTCTTGGCGGAATCCAATCCATCTCTGTATATTCGGTAGAGCCATTGCTCAGCCGTGTGATGGCGGCACTTACGTTTTAGTTTGGTTTTAACAACGTATGTGCTTGTTAAATCCAAAATATATTTGGCAAAATGCTTATACGGCGAGGCGGCTTCAAGTTTCTACTGCACAGTACGGCTCTTGACTCGAACGGAGTACAGCACAAACGGTTGATCTTTTTAAATGAAGATTTATGAAGAACATACCTTTTTAGCCCTTAATAAACACGTTGCACTGCAAGTTTTGTACAGAATGTGCTGTAAGTAAGCCGCTTACAGGTGAACAGGAAGTAATCTCTTTCCTTTCGGATGGCACATGGTTCTAGCCTGCACTGCAATTATTCCTTGCACTTATTATACAGAGGGGGAATGCCTCCACAACCACCACCAAAGTACGGCACACACCTGGGTGATGCACGGCAGCCATTTTGCACCAGAACGCCCACCACACAACGGCTGAGCTAGAGTGCGAGACAACTTTAGCCAATTAAATCTGGGAATTAGGTGGCAGGTTGAGAGGTCCAGGCTGGGAATTTATTCAGGACACCTTATTATGGGGCAACTTCGGCTCAGGCAGTAAGAGCAGTTGTCTAGTCGTAGGAGGGGTGCCAGTTCGATCGCACCCAGGGTGTGTTGAACTGTCCCTGAGCAGGACGCCTTAACCCCTAAATGCTCCTGATGAGCTGGTTGGTGCCTTGATGGCAGCCCATTGCCGTTGGGTGTGTGTGTATACGAATGGGCGAATGAATGAAAAAAAAGCATCACTTGTACAGCGCTTTGGATAAAGGCGCTATATAAATGCCAACCATTTACCATTTACACCAGGGAACCCCCCTACTCTTTGCAATGAGTGTCAGGGATCTTCAATGACTACAGTGATTCAGGACCTCGGTTTAACATCTCACTCGAAAGACAGTCTACTACTGCAGTGCCCCGGTAACTGCACTGGGGCATTGGGGCTTATTCAGCCCACAGTCGTAGGACTAAAACTACACGTATTGAATCCAATGCATCTATGACTAGAGTTCAGAGCTGGATTGTGTGTGCATTGTTTGTACAAATGGTTAAGAATGCTTTTTGGCACAGATTAAAGAGCAAGCAATCGAAGCACATCACCAGTGGCTCGCAGGAATACACATTTAAATCAGTACAGCCACCACAAATATATTTCTCATCTTTATTTTAAGAAAAGGCAACATGAAACAAGGATAAAATAAAAAATAATTTTATTTCAACATATTTGATGGCAGATTTGATGGAAGTTATTAATCTTATGCATAGACAAAAATAAAACAAAATTATATAAAAACAGTAAACCACCCTAAATTTCCGTCCCGTAACAATTACAAAATATTTTGAAAAGCGTTTTACAAAAATACATTGCATAAAGTCCTATCTTTTCAATAACGTATAACAGCGAAATAAATAGTGCTGAGGAATCCACACCAAAGAAAAGCGTTTGTTTGTTTAACCGTCCGGATTGTCATCGATCTTTAGTCGAGTATTTTCACTCCAACTAAGAGGGTCTGTGCAGCGCATCCTTCAGTATCATCAGTTTCAAAATGACTTAAAAAACATTCGACAAACGTAAATGACAACAGGCAGTAATTTACATACATTTTAAAGCAACACTGATATTAGCCGATTTAAAGAAACTATTAACAAAATATACAGATAAAATTCCTGCGTGGTCTCTCTTTGGGCGAGCCGGCGACAGCGTTCCGGTCGGAGCCAGAAGCCAGGGTCCAGTCTGGATTCTGGGCGGAGCGCCTTCTCTCTACGGACACTGCGAAGTGTGCTTTCAGCAAGCTGCCGCGTTACCCAGTCCAGCTTAATGGTCGTAACAAAACGGCGGTCGTTAAAAGGAAAATAAAACGAGGGTGTAACCGATTAGATCCGGCGTGGCGTGTATCTGGATGACGACGCGGTCGGACTGGTCAGTTGGTTCTGTTGAAGGCTTTTACGGTCCTTTGTGGAGGCGCTCGATATGACTGCAGCGAACGCCTTAAAAAAAAAAATCCCGAGTCCGAATCACGCTCGTTTTGTCAGTGCTTAAAAGATTAGATTAGAGGATAGAAAACCAGGGGGACATAAAAACAATGGAAGGGGAGGTGCGGTTGGGTTGGAGGTAGGGTGACAGTGCGGCCACCAGGGGGCAGCAGCGCGGCCAGGTACCCCCCCCCCCAGAAGCCAGGCGCAGTCCCACAGGAGCCTTTCAGTGCAGGAGACTTTTCAGTGCTGGGTTTGGTGAGCGATTAAGTCACTCATTAAGAAAAGGGGGTGGAGTGGGTGGGAAGTGGGTTTTGTGTCAACACCTCTGTAAACCGTGACCTCCCCCCCCCTCCCCCGCTCAGCCGTCAGTCACGGGGAGGGGGCGGGGCTCTCCGTGCACGCGGACGCGGTACAGACAGGTGTACTCCGGGTGGCCCCAGTTCGACCGCACCCGCACCTCGATGACCTGGTACGACCGCTCGTTCTGCACCTGAAACACACGGGGGGGGGGGGGGGGGGGGGCAGCACTGAGCCAAACGCGCACCTCACATCCACCACCAACACTGGAACTCCGTGCTGTCCTGAGAGGCATTCATAGACCAGGACAAATGAACCCGTCATCAGTACAAAGGTGCAGGCAAAGGCAATATATCACTGTCCTCAAATGTTCCTTCAGCCCCGTTTTTTCCTTTACATTTCTAACATTGGAAATGCATCCTTTAATATTAACAGCCAACACATTCTCATGATACTATGAAAACGGTTTACAGACTGAATTTACTTTGAATTACAGGACTAATCGATGTTTTTGAGTCGATACCAAACCTACAATGCTGCCCTGCTTAAGCTTTAGTCTGCTGCTTATGTAAAGCAGTGTAAGATTGTATTAAATGTGGACTTTAGTGTCAGCCTGTCGGTCCTGCAGCGGTGCAGTGCATTGTGGGTACCGTGGTAGGGAATGTTTGCAGGGCGTCCCCGTCCTCCTGGTAGGTGTAGTGTCCCAGCACTGTGCCCTCCTCCTGGGACTCATTATCCAGGCCCTGCGGACAGAGCAACCAGACCTACAATCAGCACAACCAGAACCAGCACAGCCAGACCTACAATCAGCATAACCAGCACAGCCAGACCCACAATCAGCACAACCAGCACAACCAGCACAGTCAGACCTACAACAACCAGCACAGCCAGACCTACAATCAGCATAGCCAGACCCAATCAGCACAACCAGCACAGCCAGACCTACAACAACCAGCACAGTCAGACCTACAATCAGCATAGCCAGACCAACAATCAGCACAACCAGCACAGCCAGACCTACAACAACCAGCACAGTCAGACCTACAATCAGCATAGCCAGACCAACAATCAGCACAACCAGCACAGCCAGACCTACAACAACCAGCAGGTCAGACCTACAACAACCAGCAGGTCAGACCTACAATCAGCACAGCCAGACCCACAATCAGCACAGCCAGACCTACAATCAGCAGTCAGCACAGCCAGACCTACAACAACCAGCAGGTCAGACCTACAATCAGCACAGCCAGACCTACAACAACCAGCAGGTCAGACCCACAATCAGCACAGCCAGACCCACAATCAGCACAACCAGCCAGACCCACAATCAGCACAGCCAGACCCACAATCAGCACAACCAGCCAGACCTACAGTCAGCGCAATCAGAAGCCTGTTTCTGCACAAACTGCACAGCCAGCAGAACCAGGACTTACGTAGACGGTGAACTGGCGGGGGGCGCTGCTGATGTTGCCGGTGGGGGACAGGGATTTGGGGATGTGCTCCAGGGAGAAGGCAGTGGGACGGACCCGCAGAGACAGCCGGATCACCAGGTAGCCCTGGGAGCCTTTGAAAGCCCAGCAGTTCCCGGGGTAGACGTCCGGCTGAGAGGAGAGGGGGTGACAATTAATCTTTCATAATGTACAGTAAATCTAGTGGCCTGAATACATGTTCTGCTCTTAGGAAGCTGTAATAAAGCCAAATCACTTGTAAACTACAAAATCTATTTTATTTTTAAAATTTTATTTTTTTCTTACATTTAGTTTATACAGCGGGATATTTACTAAAGGCTACAGCCAATGAGCAGCCAGTTAACTCATTACACCATACTGCAAGCAGCTCTGTGACTAAACAGAATGTGTGTGAGAGAGAGAATGTGTGTGTGTGTGTGTGTGTGTGTGCGTGAGTGTGTGCGCGTGTGCGCGCGTGTGTGTGTGTGTGTGTGTGTGTGTGTGTGTGTGGTATACACACTCACCTGTATGACGACGCGGGGGGACTGGGAGAAGTACCAGAGGGGCAGACCGAACAGACTCATCAGCGCCGTCTTCGTCTCATACGTCTCAGAGCAACGCGTGCTCAGGACGCTTCCTCCTGCACAGACGCACACACAGAGAGACACACAGACACAGACACAGAGAGACACAGACACAGACACACACACACAGAGACACACACACAGAGACACACACAGAGACACATTAGAGACACATACATACAGACACACACACATTTTTATGGCAGTTAGAGGTTAATCAGACTCTGTAGTTCACTCCTGAAGCTGCACTGGTCTCTCTGGATAAGAGTGTGTTTGCATCTGCTAATGCCCAAACTGTAATGGTTAACAGAGAGAGGAAACCACAGGCCTCCATGGCAGTGACTGCAGCTGCCCACGACAGAGAGAGAGGGGCCCAGCGGGGGGGGGGGGGGTCTCTCACAGGAGAGAGAGGGGCCAGCGGGGGTCTCACAGGAGAGAGAGGGGCCCAGCGGGGGTCTCACAGGAGAGAGAAGGGCCCAGCGGGGGTCTCACGGGAGAGAGAGGGGCCCAGCGGGGTCTCACGGGAGAGAGAGGGGCCCAGCGGGGGTCTCACAGGAGAGAGAGGGGCCCAGCGGGGGTCTCACGGGAGAGAGAGAGGGGCCCAGCGGGGGTCTCACGGGAGAGAGAGAGGGGCCCAGCGGGGTCTCCCGTACGTACCTCCTGACTCCAGGGCGTAGTCCACCAGGCCCGTGCGGTCTTGAGAGTACAGGGTCAGAGCGTTCTTCACAATCAGCTGCACGTGCTGGAGGGGACACAGGGGCACAGAGCTCACCTCACCTGGCTGCTCACCTGAACAGCGCCGTCTCACAGAACCGCTCAAAGCGGTCACTCATCGTGCGTTTTACACTACATTCACATGCTTGTCATTTGGCAGACGCTTTCAATCCGAAGCCACTTACGAGTGCACAGGTTCTTCCACAAGTCAAAGCATCACATCCATAGCTAGCAAAACACAGCATGACTGGGACTGGAAGGTTGGTGGCTGAAGCCCCACCATAGCCACGATCAGATCCGCACAGCTGCTGGACAGTTGAGCGAGGCCCTTAACCCAACATTGCTCCGGGGACAGGGGCGGGGGGGACAGGGGGGGACGGGACTGTCCCCCTGTTTAGTCTAATCAACTGTAAGTGACTCTGGATAACGGCGTCGGCTAAGTATGACATAATAATGCGAAAGGAAGCCTGGTGGAGCGGCCGTACCTCCTCTGACATCCCAGCAGCCCCGGTGGTGCTGGCCACGGTGTGGGCGACGGAGGCGGCGCAGGCCGGCTGCGCGCTCTGCCCCAGCTGCAGGGACAGGTTTCCCAGGATGCTCCTCTCCAGGGAGGCCAGGGTGGAGCGGAGGTCCGCGCCGCGGGCGAACTGCGCGGACAGCCAGGGCAGCAGGGGCTCCGGAAGCTTCCGCTCCTCCTCCTCCTCCTCCTCCTCCTCCGTCTGCGTCTGCGCAGAGCCGTAGAACAGCGTCCGCAGCTCCTGCTTTATCTGCGCAGACACCTGCAGCCGCGCGTCACAGAGGGAGACGGAGACAGGGCCGTTAAAATGGCCGCCAGAAACGATGCACTCAGATGCCAGGTGCGTCGTCAGGTCGCATCTACTGTTCCATGAACAGATAACTGATGCGATTTTAAGTCATAAGATGCGACTAGGTTTTTAAAATGTTCCACAGAGAAGTAAACCGTTTCAAGCTCGGAATACTATAAATGCAAAACAGTACCAACATCCCGGCGTGCACCATTGGGTTGCAATTAAACCGAGAGAAAGGTTCCAGGTGTAGGCATGGATGGAGGCAAGTTACACAAGCTGCCAAGAGGGGAGCCAGTGTTCAGGGACAGAGATAAGTAGAGAGAGAGAGAGAGAGAGACCCCTCACCGTGTCCTGGAGGCCGCCCAGCTGCTCACAGCGTCCCTGGCAGCCAATCACGCCCTGGAGCTCCTGCCTGATCCGACCAAGCTCCGCCTCCAGCTTCTGCACCTGGCCCAGCAGGGCATTGTGGGACTCGTGGTCCACACTCACACTGAGGAGGACAGAGAAACAGTGTCTAATAACTAGGGGACAGAACATCACACACACAGAGCACTGGATGCAGTGGGACAGCGCGCGCGCACACACACACACACACACACACACACGCACACGCACACGCACACGCACACGCACACGCACACACACACACACACACACGACGCAGTGGGACAGCACACACACACTGACCTCACTGGAGCTGCTGTGTCAGTCTCTCCTCTCTGCTGCAGCTCCTGAGGAAGAGCAGTTCATCATCATCATCAATATCGATGCTCAACAGCCCACTGCACAGTTCATCAGTGTGTGGGTGCGTGTGGTTATATGTGTGTGTGTGGGTCTGAATAAGTGCTAGTGAGTGTGAGAGTGAGTGTGAGAGTGTGAGAGTGTGTGTGTGTGTGTGTGAGTGAGTGAGTGAGTGAGTGAGTGAGTGAGTGAGTGAGTGAGTGAGTGAGTGAGTGAGTGAGTGAGTGAGTGAGTGAGAGAGTGAGAGAGTGTGTGAGTGAGCGTGTGAGTGAGTGAGTGAGTGAGTGAGTGAGTGAGTGAGTGAGTGAGCGAGTGAGTGAGTGAGTGAGTGAGTGAGTGAGCGTGTGAGTGAGTGTGTGAGTGAGTGTGTACCTCAGTCTTGACTGCCAGGGCCTGTAGCAGCGTCTCCATCTCGGCCAGACGGAACTCATGACCCTGCTGCTGCTGCACATACTGCTGCTGCTGAACCTGGGGGGGGGGGCGCAGAGAGGGGTATAAACATAACAGAAGGGCTCGTGCTAAGAAACTGAAAGGGCATCAGAGGAAATTAGTGCAACCAAATCATAAACATCATCACCCCTGACATGCCGTAATGCTCACTCCAGCGGGGGGGTGGTTCAGTATTACACTCAAAATGGATTCCAGTGAGAGCAGGGAGCTTGTCTTGGCATGTAGAGGGAAATGGTGTCTTATTACCTGAAGATGACTGACCTGGATGACACTTTCCTTTTGTTGCACCGCCGACAGATCGCTGGAGTGAGCATTACACCACTGCTCAGTGGAATCCATTTTGCGTGTAATACACACACACCCCCACGCCCCCCCGGTTTGGGCAGAGCCTCACCTGGCCGCCCCGCTCCGCGCCCTGCTCCATCTCCCCCCTCAGCAGGGCGAGTCTCTGGTCCAGCAGCCCGGACAGCCACAGAGCCAGGCCGTCCCGGTCCGTCTGCCGGTCCAGCTGCTGCTGCAGGGAGGCGTGGAGGCCCAGCACCTCCCCGTGCTGGCGCTCCTGCAGGCGGGCCCCGCCCTGCACCCCCTCCCACAGCCGCGCCAGGCTCTGCTCCAGCCGGGACAGCCGCTCCGCGTCAGCGCCCACCGTCGCCATGGAGACCCCCGCCGCGGAGACCGTCGCCACGGAGACCCCCGCCACGCGCTCCTCCTGTTGGGACGGGTCAGGAAGGGGAGTCAACTCCACACACAGACACAGACTGGCCCTGAAGGCTCACACACAGACACAGACTGACCCTGAAGACTCACACACAGACACAGATTGACCCTGAAGACTCCACACAGACACAGACACAGACTGACCCTGAAGACTCACACACAGACTGACCCTGAAGACTCACACACAGACACAGACTGACCCTGAAGACCGAAGGACACAGACACACAGACAGAGACACACCAGGGAAGACCTACACTCCCATTAGCACAGCACTGTTCTCTTCACACACAGCCTGTACACGGCAGATAAACCCTCCATCTCCGGCCTGGTGCCCCCCGAGCTCTGAAAGGCACCGTGATGAACCCAGACAAGCCAAAGGCCCAGAGAGCCAGCTGGTCAGGGTCAGGCCCCTACCTGAGAGAGCACCAGTAGGGTGTGAGGGTTAGGCCCCTACCTGAGAGAGCACCAGTAGGTTGTGAGGGTTAGGCCCCTACCTGAGAGAGCACCAGTAGGGTGTGAGGGTTAGGCCCCTACCTGAGAGAGCACCAGTAGGTTGTGAGGGTTAGGCCCCTACCTGAGAGAGCACCAGTAGGGTGTGAGGGTTAGGCCCCTACCTGAGAGAGCACCAGTAGGTTGTGAGGGTTAGGCCCCTACCTGAGAGAGCACCAGTAGGGTGTGAGGGTTAGGCCCCTACCTGAGAGAGCACCAGTAGGTTGTGAGGGTTAGGCCCCTACCTGAGAGAGCACCAGTAGGGTGTGAGGGTTAGGCCCCTACCTGAGAGAGCACCAGTAGGTTGTGAGGGTTAGGCCCCTACCTGAGAGAGCACCAGTAGGGTGTGAGGGTTAGGCCCCTACCTGAGAGAGCACCAGTAGGTTGTGAGGGTTAGGCCCCTACCTGAGAGAGCACCAGTAGGGTGTGAGGGTTAGGCCCATACCTGAGAGACAGCAGGTGGTAGAGCACCAGTAGGGTGTGAGGCAGCCTGAGGAAGGGCGGTGTTGGGGGGAATCATCTTCTCTAGGAGTGCGGGGGAGGCGGGGGTCCCAGCCCAGGGGAGCAGGGAGGCCGAGCTCCAGTCCGTCAGGTTGACGGAGGGCAGGTAGGACAGCAGGGCGGCCGGCCACCAGAACCACAGGCCTGGGAGGAGAGGAGCCAGAGACGGCCACGTTAGAGCAGGAGAGACACACTGCAACCGCAGTGTGTGTGTGTGTGTGTGTGTGTGTGTGAGAGAGAGAAGTGTGTTGTATTTGTGGGTGTGAGAGGGAGGGAGAGGGAGGGGAGAGAGAGGGAGAGGGAGGGGAGAGAGAGGGAGAGGGAGGGGAGAGAGGGGGGAGAGGGAGGGGAGAGAGGGGGGAGAGGGAGGGAGAGAGGGAGGGAGAGAGGGAGGGGGGAGAGGGAGGGAGAGAGGGAGGGGGGAGAGGGAGGGAGAGAGGGAGGGGGGAGAGGGAGGGAGAGAGGGAGGGGGGAGAGGGAGGGGGGAGAGGGAGGGAGAGAGGGAGGGGAGAGGGAGGGAGAGAGGGAGGGGGGGGGAGGGAGAGAGGGAGGGAGGGGGGGGGGAGGGAGAGAGGGAGGGAGAGGGAGGGGGGGAGAGAGGGAGAGGGGGGGAGAGAGAGAGGTGGAGAGAGGGAGAGGTGGAGAGAGGGAGAGGGGGGGAGAGGGAGAGGGGGGGAGAGGGAGGGGGGGAGAGAGGGAGAGGGGGGGAGAGAGAGGGGGGGAGAGAGGGAGAGATGGAGAGAGAGAGAGAGGGGGGAGAGAGAGAGGGGGGAGACAGAGAGGGGGGAGAGAGAGGGAGAGGGAGAGAGAGAGGTATCACTCACCCAGGAGCAGGAGAAAGGGCAGGAGGAACAGCATTAGTTTGTAGAGTTTAGGGAGGACTCTGAAACACACACATACAGCAGTTCCATTATTAATCAGGTCTTCTCTCACTCCCAAATTCAGCAGAAAAGCGCATTTAATAAGTCAGCTCCACTGCCATAAGAACCGTAAGCGAACGCTCCACGCCACAAATAATAAATAATTCAGAAACCTTGACACTGTATGAATAACATTCAGGCAATCATTGGGTCTACAGTTTTCCTTTTGGCCAGGTAAGATAGACACAGAGTGGCGACACAGTTTGACTGGGGTTTTAGTCCACTCCTCGGCAATAAAAAAAGAAAAACAGCACAGATTTCCTGGGCTCCATTAATATTTAACCACTCAGCGAGATTTCAGACAGATCAAGGTGCAATAAGAGTGCTAATCCTCATAAACACCTCTGCTCCAGCACTGACAAAACTCAGGCAAAGGAGGCCCAGGAACGCAATAATGAACCAACTGTTTTTAGTCAAACTGACTAAATCCTGAGATTGAATTTTGAATTCTCTCCAAATTATTTTGGCTTCAGTGGCTACCTGGAGCGGACTGAGGCCTTAACTGAAAATGAAAATATTAAGCAGAGAGTTTGATGGATTAAAGATGGGAGTCAACAGTAGTCAGCAGGAAACATTACACTGCAGTCATTTAGCTGACGCTTTTATCCAAAGTGACTTACAGTTGATTAGACTAAGGCAGTGGTTCTTAACCTTATTGGAGGTACTGAACCCTGCAAGCTTCATGAGTGCATTCACCGAACCCTTCGTAATTGGAAAAATAAAATATGATTTCTTCAAAACATAGGTATATATTTAATTGGAAAATGCTTTTATCAAAACCCCTGGGGTCTTAACCCAGGTTAAGAACCACTGGACTAAGAAGTGGATTATCCCCCCCTGGAGCAAAGTGGGGTTTAGGGGCCCTGCTCAAGGGCCCCAACAGCTGATCTTATCGTGGCTGCACCCTTCCCGGTCCCAGTCGAGCATCTTAGCCACGAGGCTAAAGGCTGCTCATTAAACCTTCCCCTCGGTCGGACGGACCGTAACCCTGCGATTGAGCAGAGGGGGTCAAAGTTGAGGCGTGGGGTTCTCACCGGGTCAGGATGAAGACATTGAGCATGGACACGAGCGTGACCAGCTGGTACCAGCCGGTCCCCAGCCACCAGAACGCCCCCGCGGCCGCGTTACCTGCACGGGGGGGAGAGAGGGGGGAGAGAGGGGGGTGAGTGAGGGTACGCTGCCGTATTCAGGGAGAGAGCAGTCCACAGGCATGCAGGACGCCCCTAAAACAGAGGAGTTAAGAGGTCAGAGGGTTTACACTCCGCCTGGGGACGGAAGCACAGGGGTAAAACACTACTCCGCTATGTTAGTCGGGCAGGAAATGCAAGCAGCGCGTTTTCCAGAGAGAAAAAAAAAAACAAAACAAAAAACTGGTCTCTGTGCTGTAGTTATCAGGCTTTATTTTCAAACCAGAGGGGTTATGCCCGGCACAGCCCTGAGAGGCACAGAGATGGAGGGCCACATGAGAAGCAAGCTAGTTAGCTGGGGAGAGATTCAACGCCGTTTTATTTATTTTAGAACAAATACCCCCGATCCCTCAGGAAGGCCGAGGGCTGCCCACAGAGCCGTTCTTGGTAAATTTCCCAGCATCCCACACAAAGCTTATCCGAATCTCTTCCCTGCCGGTGTCGGGGTGGTTTAGATCTCTCTGTGCAGAGGGCGTGAGAGGGACGTGAGCCAGGCTGAGGGGCGGCAGCGTGCCGCTTCCAAAAACCACCCCGCCTCGTAGGAGAGAGGAGCCCCACCGCGCAGGACAGAGAGGAGCCCCACCGCGCAGGACAGAGAGGAGCCCCACCGCGCAGGACAGAGAGGAGCCCCACCGCGCAGGACAGAGAGGAGCCCCACCGCGCAGGACAGAGAGGAGCCCCACCGCGCAGGACAGAGAGGAGCCCCACCGCGCAGGACAGAGAGGAGCCCCACCGCGCAGGACACAGAGGAGCCCCACCGCGCAGGACAGAGAGGAGCCCCACCACGCAGGAGAGAGAGGAGTTCCACCGTGCAGGACAGAGACGGGGCTGAATCAACAGGGAGGAGGATCAGGAGAAGAGCAGCAGTAGAGCATCCACACTAGGGCCCCACAGCCCCCAAAAAGGCACCTGGGGGTCCCACCCAGGAGTACTCAAGCCCCCCCCCCCCCATGCGGTTAGTGGAACAGACACTGTCCAGACGTAAGGACAGAGGCTGCTGGAGACCGACACACAGGGATATTAGGAAGCTCGGACCGGAGGGGGGAATTTCAGGGCCATATTCCCAGAGCAGGAGAGAGGGGATCCCCACAGACTGGGGCTAGGGGGGAGTTTCAGGGTCACAGCGAGCAGGACAGAGGGGGTGGGAACGGAGGCGTTGGTAGTTTCGGCGCGGGGTGCGGAATGACCTGGAGACGCGGCGGCCGACCACAGAACGGAGAGCAGCGATTGGGC
The DNA here is from genome assembly GCF_963514075.1 of Conger conger. Classification (NCBI taxonomy): domain Eukaryota; kingdom Metazoa; phylum Chordata; class Actinopteri; order Anguilliformes; family Congridae; genus Conger; species Conger conger. The sequence goes on along the minus strand of NC_083761.1, from coordinate 82,044,916 downwards.
CACAAACCAGCCCGCAGATCCCGCCCCTCGCACCGCCCACAGCAACGAGTGACCTGGAGACCAGCGGAGGCCAAAACAGCAACACAGCAGTTACAGCCAGTAGTCAACACTCGGTACCCACTAGTCAACAGTCGGTCCCCACTAGTCAAAGGTCCCCACTAGTCAACAGTCGGTCCCCACTAGTCAACAGCTGGTCCCCACTAGTCAACAGCCGGTCCCCACTAGTCAACAGCCGGTACCCACTAGTCAACAGTCGGTCCCCACTAGTCAACAGTCCGTACCCACTAGTCAACAGTCGGTCCCCACTAGTCAACAGTCGGTCCCCACTAGTCAACAGTCGGTCCCCACTAGTCAACAGTCGGTCCCCACTAGTCAACAGTCCGTACCCACTAGTCAACTGTCGGTCCCCACTAGTCAACAGTCGGTCCCCACTAGTCAACAGTCGGTCCCCACTAGTCAACAGTCCGTACCCACTAGTCAACAGTCGGTCCCCACTAGTCAACAGTCCGTACCCACTAGTCAACAGTCCGTACCCACTAGTCAACAGTCTGTACCCACTAGTCAACGGCCCCCACTAGTCAACGGCCCCCACTAGTCAACGGTCCCCACTAGTCAACGGTCCCCACTAGTCAACAGTCCCCAGTAATCACCGACACTAAATGAACAGAAAATTCAGCAGTGATTCAAAATCACTTCTCTTCATACTGAACTAAAGTGTAAAAAAATGAAATCACAATCACTTTGTTCTACAACTGGGATCTCAAACACCTGATGCCTGCTGGCATTAAGGATGCACATCCACACTTAAGTCCTTCCTTTCAGTCACTGCTCGGCTATAATCACAACAGAGCCATGCAGATATCCAAAGTGCCCCAGACTCCACCTCAGCAAACTGAAGGAAAATCTCCAAAGCTGAAGTTAAGCTGTTAAACTGGCCACGCCCCATGACTAACAGAACGGCACCCTGGGAACTGTAGTACACTACCGGGAAACACAGCGCCCAGTGCCCACCGGTGTGGACAGTGAGGGCGCTTGAGCACACGCAGTAGGGCTGTGTAAAGAAGGTAACCTGCGAGAGCCACAGAGCGCCACAGCGCCCCCTTCAGGTGGCCTGCCCTGGAGGACCCGGCCCGCTCCACCAGCGCCCCCTTCAGGTAGCCTGCCCTGGAGGACTGGGCCTGCTCCACCAGCGCCCCCTTCAGGTAGCCTGCCCTGGAGGACTGGGCCCGCTCCACCAGCGCCCCCTTCAGGAGGCCTGCCCTGGAGGACCCGGCCCGCTCCACCAGAGCCCCCTCGTGCTGCCTCCCCTTGCAGTCGTCACCTGCGGGCGGTAATGGCGGAAAAAAGAAGGAAAACAGAAATCTAATTAAATTAAAAGTTTAGATTAAAATTTTATTAAGCTGAAGTGGGACGGAGAGGCCAAGGCCCTGTTTCTCAAATCACGGTCCTCGAGACCTGCTGGTTTTCCACCCTCCGTTTACCTGGCACGGTACACATACCTCTACGAGAACCTTTTTTTCCCCCTCAATAGGCGCATGTGGCTCCCAAAGTTGACAAATTTAGGAGCAGTCTAATCAATCCCAATTAGTAGATGTGCCAAGTAATTTTTTCCCCCTCAACTTGGCACACGTCAGTTTTCAGGAGTAAATGCTCATAAAATGGGAGAACTGTAGTCCAGTGGGTGTCAGGTGTGAAGACAGTCTGGCCAATCGGTAGCACTAACTGTTCACACAATTACCTGGGAGAATTGAAAACCTGGGTCGGATTTGGGATTCGAGGGCCCGAGTTGAGTATCCATGATGTACGACGGTACAAAGTGAAAGGGCTAATAAATGAAATATGGAATAAATCTGAGCAGATTGGGGGGAGCCAAAGTGGAACATCATGTTCAACTTCCTGTTGGACCTGCATGTTGTTCCTGACTTCCTGTGATACAAGGTCCTTTCCACCTTTTTTTTTTTTTACATCACGTCTACAAGTGCAGTGTCTCTGGTGAACACAGCGGCCAAACATTCATATAAATCATTAAGAGGGGCTCCCCCATGTTGTCTCTGAACCGCTCCCAGTCATGAGGGGAACGCCCGCACAGTAAATTAGAGGCGGTGAGCGTGACATTAAACATCACTCCCTCTTCATTAAAAACAGCCCGAGTCAGCGGAACGACCGACCCCACTGGAGCTCTCCCACCGGGACACCGGCACCAGCCATCTTATCGCATCTCACAACATCGCGTCCTCTTTAAGACACACTCAACGTCACTCTGAGCAACTGTGAGACCAACCCTTCCACAACAGCAGACACAGAACAGAGCTATTCGCTCCAGTCGATTATCGAAGCATTCCCAAATCAATTAATTCTGGCTTCAAAGATTAAATCCGAGCAAGATATCTCCACGGGCAAGGACAGCGCTTCTTCCTGGTTGCGTGCGTGCGTGCGTGCGTGTGTCTGTGTGTGTGTACGCGGCTGTGTATCCGTACACAAGCGTACACAGGGAGTGTTACTTACACAGAGACTCGTTAAAATGGAGCTGTCCGTCTGAGGCCATCAGGTGAGTGACATTAACACTTCCACAGTAACGCTGGCGGGCTGCAGTGGAGAGGCACAGGGGCAGTCAGTCACCCCCTCCATTTCATCCCTTTACCCCTTACTCTCTCCTTACCCCTCTACAGAGCCCTGACTCTCCCCTTACCCCTCTACAGAGCCCTGACTCTCTCCTTACCCCTCTACAGAGCCCTGACTCTCCCCTTACCCCTCTACAGAGCCCTGACTCTCTCCCTACCCCTCTACAGAGCCCTGACTCTCCCCTCCCCTTACCCCTCTACAGAGCCCTGACTCTCCCCTACCCCTCTACAGAGCCCTGACTCTCTCCTTACCCCTCTACAGAGCCCTGACTCTCCCCTTACCCCTCTACAGAGCCCTGACTCTCTCCTTACCCCTCTACAGAGCCCTGACTCTCCCCTTACCCCTCTACAGAGCCCTGACTCTCTCCCTACCCCTCTACAGAGCCCTGACTCTCCCCTTACCCCTCTACAGAGCCCTGACTCTGCCCTTACCCCTCTACAGAGCCCTGACTCTCTCCTTACCCCTCTACAGAGCCCTGACTCTGCCCTTACCCCTCTACAGAGCCCTGACTCTCTCCTTACCCCTCTACAGAGCCCTGACTCTCCCTTTACCCCTCTACAGAGCCCTGACTCTCCCTTTACCCGTCTACAGAGCCCTGACTCTCCCCCTACCCCTCTACAGAGCCCTGACTCTCCCCCTACCCCTCTACAGAGCCCTGACTCTCCCCTTACCCCTCTACAGAGCCCTGACTCTCCCCTTACCCCTCTACAGAGCCCTGACTCTGCCCTTACCCCTCTACAGAGCCCTTACCCCTCTACAGAGCCCTGACTCTGCCCTTACCCCTCTACAGAGCCCTGACTCTCCCCTTACCCCTCTACAGAGCCCTGACTCTGCCCTTACCCCTCTACAGAGCCCTGACTCTCTCCTTACCCCTCTACAGAGCCCTGACTCTCCCCTCCCCTTACCCCTCTACAGAGCCCTGACTCTCCCCTACCCCTCTACAGAGCCCTGACTCTCCCCTTACCCTACCCCTCTACAGAGCCCTGACTCTGCCCTTACCCCTCTACAGAGCCCTGACTCTCCCCTTACCCCTCTACAGAGCCCTGACTCTCCCCTACCCCTCTACAGAGCCCTGACTCTCCCCTTACCCCTCTACAGAGCCCTGACTCTCCCCTTACCCCTCTACAGAGCCCTGACTCTCCCCTCCCCTTACCCCTCTACAGAGCCCCGACTCTCCCCCTACCCCTCTACAGAGCCCTGACTCTGCCCTTACCCCTCTACAGAGCCCTGACTCTCTCCTTACCCCTCTACAGAGCCCTGACTCTCTCCTTACCCCTCTACAGAGCCCTTACCCCTCTACAGAGCCCTGACTCTCCCCTTACCCCTCTAGAGCCCTGACCCCTCTACAGAGCCCTGACTCTCCCCCTCCATCACCCTAGTGCCCAGGAGCGTGGCGTGCCCAGCTTTGCATGTCATCATGGCGAAGGGGTGTAATTTGCTTACAAGGGAAATGGATGACTCACAGCAGAGTGAGGAAATGGAAGTACACCAACCAAAAAAAAAAACACCAGGAGGAGGAATTAATCCGTAGAGAGGAATAAATCCGTAGTGAAGTGTTAGAAAACGTGTGCGCTACATCAGCAGAGTTTCAGTGTTGAGTATCTGGCCAAGAGAGGGCCCGGAGGACAAGGGGTGTGCCACACCTGGCCCATACACACACAGACCCAATCACGTCCCTTAGCAGGGGCTCAGGCTCCACCCACATAATACACCATCCAATCATCGCTCAGGCAAGCATGTCAATGAGCGTGACAGCTCAAGCCCTATGAAATGGTTAGTACTGTACAAGGAAAAGATTCACAGGATAGTGGGGAGAAAAAAGTTTCATAAGGTATTAAATACCGAACCCATGTGACCACAGAGTGGAACCCCATTGGTGGGAGAGCACATGCTGCCGGTCGAGAGAGGGGGGTGAGAGACCAGGGCATGTGGGCGTGGCAAGTACCTTGAGCACAGACATCAATGACATCACTTCCTTTCTGCCGCATCTTGAGAAGGGTACTGTGTGCAAAAGTGGTCGCTATGGAAACAAGGGAGGACGCAGCCCTGCTGCTGAAGTTCAGGCAGGACTGAGAGAGAGACGCCAGCACACCTGAGATACAGCACTATGTCAGACACTACTGTACACACACCTGAGATACAGCACTGTGTCAGACACTACTGTACACACACCTGAGATACAGCACTGTCAGACACTACTGTACACACACCTGAGATACAGCACTGTGTCAGACACTACTGTACACACACCTGAGATACACACACACACCTGAGATACAGCACTGTGTCAGACACTACTGTACACACACCTGAGATACAGCACTGTCAGACACTACTGTACACACACCTGAGATACAGCACTGTGTCAGACACTACTGTACACACACCTGAGATACACACACACACCTGAGATACAGCACTGTGTCAGACACTACTGTACACACACCTGAGATACAAACACACACACACACCTGAGATACAGCACTGTCAGACACTACTGTACACACACCCGAGATACACACACACACACACACACACACACACACACACACACACACACACACACACACACACACACACACACACACACACACACACACACACACACACACACACACACACACACACACACACACCTGAGATACAGCACTGTGTCAGACACTACTGTACACCCTGAGACACACACACACACACACACCTGAGATACAGCACTGTGTCAGACACTACTGTACACACACACACACCTGAGATACAGCACTGTGTCAGACACTACTGTACACACACCTGAGATACAGCACTGTGTCAGACACTACTGTACACACACACACACACACCTGAGATACAGCACTGTGTCAGACACTACTGTACACACACCTGAGATACAGCACTGTGTCAGACACTACTGTACACACACCTGAGATACAGCACTGTGTCAGACTACTGTACACACACCTGAGATACAGCACTGTGTCAGACTACTGTACACACACCTGAGATACAGCACTGTGTCAGACACTACTGTACACACACACACACCTGAGATACAGCACTGTGTCAGATACTACTGTGTACACACAAACACAAACAAACACACACACACACACACACACACACACACACACACACACACACACACACACACGCACACGCACACAAACAGAAACATGCAGGCACCTACATACAACTCCCTACACAAATACGTACGTTTGTGTGACTGAAGCACACACACATGCTCTCTCTCACCTCACACACACACACACACACACACACACACACACACACACACACACACACACACACACACACACACACACACACCTTAGTTATAAATATAGACACATACACAGAGGTTACACACAATGCTCAGGACAGTACACACACAGACGCAGAGCTTGACAGAGCTCTCCCGTGCACTGGAGTGAAGACGTGCGTGCGTGTCAGCAGGATAATCACCCGAGCCATGTGATTCCCCCCACCGCCCCATTAGAGCCCAAACAGGCTTCCCCCCGCAGAGCAGCTGATCCGTCTGCAAATCTCCTGCCACCAGAGATTAGACCGGCAGCGAGCGCAGACAAGGACACGGAGCAGGGCATTCTGGGTGACTGCACAGACCCGTGCCGTCACAGGGACAGACAGACCACCTCCACCCAAAGACTATTCATAGCATGCATTAAAAAAAGGGACAGTTCAAAAAAGATGAGTTAAAAGGTGACCGTTTGAAAAGGTGACAGTTTGAAAAGGTGACAGTTTGAAAAATGACAGTTTTAAAAAGTGACAGTTTAAAAAAGTGACAGTTTAAAAAGTGACAGTTAAAATGGCCGCCGGAATAAACCCGAGATGGTGAAGTTTGAGCCAGGCCACCGTGCAGTGGTCTCGTGCGGTTAGGGCCCAGCTTTGTGAAGCAGTCGACGGGGCAGAGACAGAGGGAGGGGGCGGTTAGGGGCCCGCGTCGGACAGGACCCGCGACACACAGACGGAGGCGGGGGTTAGTGAAGACCCTTCCACACACAGTTACCTCGGCCCTCCTTGAGCCAGGGCGCCAGCACGGTCACTATGGAGACCAGGTAGGCCAGCGCCCGCCTGCCGTGGAGCAGGGCGCGTCTCCACACCGACGCCAGGAGACCTACCGACACACCCCCCCCCCGCGACACCATGAACCAGAGAACACGGAGGCTCCACTCCCAAAATCAGCCCCCTCCACTATCAGGGTAATCCATATATGCTGTATAAGCGACAAGGAGGTCAATTTGATTTCATTTCTAAAAATTGTTTTCCAAACACTGAGGCTTCATGAGTTGCTGATCCCCGCAATAAATCTGAATTGACGTGAGAGCGATTGAAATGGGAACAGAATACTTTTTTGATGGTTTGGGATTTTAATTCCCATGTCAAATAACTTTTACTGCCCACTCTTCTTTCAGTCTATACCAATCAATCTCGTCTCTTTCACCTGGCAGCTCAGAGCTTCACGTGTCAGCACTTGCTGTTTCTTGGGGGTATTCGTTCCACTTATCGTAATGAACGAATGACATGGTGGACACTACGGCAACATTAAGGAATTAGTGACACAAAACCATGTGATGCTGATATCTCAGCAATGACAATGAGAAGGTGCCACCATTATAACCAAACTTTTGTGAAAATGTAATTTTCTGAAATCAAACTTCAAGATTATAATCACTCATAACTCTGTTACCTTCCATTTGGGGTTAACGTAACATCGACAAATAATAGAGTGAAGACCTATAAAGTCATAACAACCATGTCTGTACGATCTACAGTAATAGAGACAGGGCAAGTCAAAGCCACGGAGTAACCTGACTTGAATTAGCGCAAACGTTGTTAGCCCACATCTCCCGGATTAATAATCCGAGACGAGGGTCGTTTCGGTTGCCGTGGTTTCTCGCGAGGCCAAATCTCATTTAAATACGAGGCGATGCGGGCCCCGAAAGCGCGTGGAATTGACAACGAAATTAGCCAATGAGAAGGCTGGAAAGAAGTGACGGCGCCGAGGGGGCGGGGCCTCACCGGTGTGGCGGCGGGTTTTGTCGCGGGAGTAGATGGTGGACCCAGCGGCGGTTGCCATGGATACGGATTCCGCGGAGGCAGAGCGAGACGCTGACGCGGAGACAGCGCCCACGGCGGCGGAGGAGGAAGAGGAGGAGGAGGGTTTCTGGGAGGAAGAGTAGGCGGTGAGGGCCTCCCTCCTCTCCGAGTGCAGGCTGCAGTCTCCGCAGGTGTAGCCGTTGATCACAGAGGTCTGAGTCTGTGCCGTGTTCATGTCCCCCCCGTTCAGCACCGACGCGCTGCGGTCCGCCCGGAAGCTGTGCTCTGAGACACGTACACACACACACGTACATACGTACACACACGGTACGTACACACACACACACACACACACACACACACACACACGTACACACACACACACACACACACACACACACACACGTACACACACACACACACACACACACACACACACACACGCACGCACGCACGCACACACACACGTACATACGTACACACACGGTACGTACACACACACACACACACACACACACACACACACACACACACACACACACGTACACACACACACACACGGTACGTACACACACACACACACACACACACACACACACACACACACACGCACGCACACACGCACACACGCACACACGCACGTACACACACACGCACGTACACACACGCACGTACACACACACACACACGTACACGTACACACACACACGTACACACACGTACACACACGTACACACACGTACACACACGTACACACACGTACACACACGTACACACACGTACACACACGTACACACACGTACACACACGTACACACACGTACACACACGTACACACACGTACACACACGTACACACACGTACACACACGTACACAGGATACGTACAGAAACACACACACACAGGAGAAAACACACACATGAAGACACAGTGATAACAGCACAGTGAGGACCACAGTAATCTTCCATGATCAATCAGACCTGAATTCAGTCACTTAATAACATTTATATATCTCATTCCCCACTTAAACTCAGGGGAAAAAAACTAGCTTTTTGCTGTTGATGAAAATCTCTCACAGGTAACAGATACTGCAGTTGCTTACCTCTGACATCAGTTTCCTCATCCAAACCTGCATTTACGAAAAACAGAAGGAGAATCAGAAAAGACACGAGACCCAGGGCTGCAAACTGACTGGTTTATTGACTTGATTGATTTGATGATGCTATGGGCTGCCACCTAATCAATCCAGCTGATGTGCAAATCACAGAGATCAATTGGACGGATTATGCACACAGCAGATGGACAGGCCAATCAGTGGCCTTCAGGAACAGAGGAGATCACTCACCCCCATTTCAACTCATTCAGCCAACACTCACACTCACACTCTGGTCAGTAGAGGGGCCGGGGGATGGTCAGTCGAGGGGCCGGGGGATGGTCAGTAGAGGGGCCGGGGGATGGTCAGTAGAGGGGCCGGGGGATGGTCAGTAGAGGGGCCGGGGGATGGTCAGTAGAGGGGCCGGGGGATGGTCAGTAGAGGGGGCGGGGGGATGGTCAGTAGAGGGGCCGGGGGATGGTCAGTAGAGGGATGGTCAGTAGAGGGGGCGGGGGCTGGTCAGTAGAGGGGGCGGGGGATGGTCAGTAGAGGGGCCGGGGGATGGTCAGTCGAGGGGCCGGGGGATGGTGAGTAGAGGGGGCGAGGGATGGTCAGTAGAGGGGGCGAGGGATGGTCAGTAGAGGGGGCGAGGGATGGTCAGTAGAGGGGGCGAGGGATGGTCAGTAGAGGGGGCGGGGATGGTCAGTAGAGGGGGCGGGGATGGTCAGTAGAGGGGGCGAGGGATGGTCAGTAGAGGGGTGGGGGATGGTGAGTAGAGGGGGCGGGGAGTTTGTCAGTAGAGGGGCGGGGAGTTTGTCAGTAGAGGGGCGGGGAGTTTGTCAGTAGAGGGGCGGGGAGTTTGTCAGTAGAGGGGGCGGGGCTCGTCAGTAGAGGGGGCCGGGAGTTTGTTAGTAGAGGGGCGGGGCTGGTCAGTAGAGGGGGCGGGGAGTTTGTCAGTAGAGGGGCGGGGAGTTTGTCAGTAGAGGGGCGGGGAGTTTGTCAGTAGAGGGGCGGGGAGTTTGTCAGTAGAGGGGCGGGGAGTTTGTCAGTAGAGGGGGCGGGGAGTTTGTCAGTAGAGGGGGCGGGGAGTTTGTCAGTAGAGGGGGCGGGGAGTTTGTCAGTAGAGGGGGCGGGGAGTTTGTCAGTAGAGGGGCGGGGAGTTTGTCAGTAGAGGGGTCGGGGGCTGGTCAGTACTGACAGGCTCAGCGGGCGGCGGTACGGACCCCAGAAGCTGTCGACCAGCGTGCGCTCCTGGATGCAGGACTCGTCCAGCAGGGTGGACAGCAGGGAGGAGTCGCTGGCGGCGCAGCTGTGCAGGCTGGTGTGGCCCAGCAGGGCGGCGCTCTCGGACCTGCGCGCCGGGAGCAGCAGAGACTGGGAGCCCAACGGGGCCTGGTGCTGCCGCCGGCTCTTCAGCGTCCTGAGAGGGGTCAGAGGTCAGGGGTCACACAGCCAGCACAGCGCTCCACAGTTACACCGCAGTTCAGCGTCAGTTAAAAACAGAGCTATTCAAATCACACCTCAGTTCAGCGTCAGTTAAAAACAGAGCTATTCAAATCACACCTCAGCGTGGCTAAAAACACTGATATACAAACTACTCAGCTTCACTTAGCACTGCTGTTCAAACTACACCTAGCCAGTCAATCAGGACAGCAGTTCATTTATATTAATGAGCCTTACAGACACAGTCACTAAAATTGTCTGTTCGTGATAAAGCTCCGGAGAGGTGCAGGAGAATGGACACATAAAACTGAAGAGATCGTTTTTGGAACGACACAAACGCCTTCTTATGGACACAGACACAGAGAAGGTGTAGAATATGGGGCCTTTAAATGCTTATTTCTTCACAGAAGATATCACATCACGTACTGCTCAGTACAGTATGCCGTGTGCTCACTGCGACTGAATCTCTCATAATCCTGCACGAGCTTGTGTTTCCTGTTCATTACAGGGCTAAACAAAAGAGCAGGTATTTCACCCCACACCTGAGACAGAGGGCAAGGGAGAGAGAGAGCGAGAGAGAGAGAGGGCAAGGGAGAGAGAGAGCGAGAGAGAGAGAGAGAGAGAGAGCTAGGGAGAGAGAGAGAGAGAGAGCGAGAGAGAGAGAGCTAGGGAGAGAGAGAGAGAGAGAGAGCGAGAGAGAGAGAGAGCTAGGGAGAGAGAGAGAGAGAGAGAGAGAGAGGGGGAGCGAGAGTGAGCTAGGGAGAGAGAGAGAGAGACAGAGAGAGAGAGAGAAAGAGAGAGAGAGAGAGAGAGAGAGAGAAAGAGCTAGAGAGAGAGAAAGAGCTAGAGAGAGAGAAAGAGCTAGAGAGAGAGAGAGAGCTAGAGAGAGAGAGAGAGCTAGAGAGAGAGAGAGCTAGAGAGAGAGAGAGAGAGCCAGGGAGAGAGAGAGAGAGAGTGAGAGAGCCAGGGAGAGAGAGAGTGAGCTAGGAACAGAGAGAGAGAGTGAGCTAGGGAGAGGGAGAGAGAGAGAGAGAGAGAGAGAGAGCAAGAAATGAATAAGAGTAATGACTAGTTGGATATCTCACCGGGACTCTCTGCGATTGGCCGAGCCGGCGGTGTAGGTGACGCTGTGGGCGGCGCTGTGGTTGGGGGCGGAGTCCAGCAGGCTGTCGTCGCCGTAGCGACAGCCCGGGGTGTGCAGCCTCAGGCTCCGGCGGGACATTCTGGGCGGAGCCAGCGACGCCGCGGCGACCACTCTCCCGTCCGCACGGGCCAAGGAGGAGTAACTGGAGCTGCAGGGGGAGCGGGGCACAGTGGGTGTGGGACAGAGCTGGAGGGGGAGCGGGTCATAGTGGGTGTGGGACAGAGCTTTTGGGAGGGGGGGCGGGGCACAGTGGGTGTGGGACAGAGCTTTTGGGAGGGGGGGCGGGGCACAGTGGGTGTGGGACAGAGCTTTTGGGAGGGGGAGCGGGTCATAGTGGGTGTGGGACAGAGCTTTTGGGAGGGGGAGCGGGTCATAGTGGGTGTGGGACAGAGCTTTTGGGAGGGGGAGCGGGTCATAGTGGGTGTGGGACAGAGCTTTTGGGAGGGGGGGCGGGGCACAGTGGGTGTGGGACAGAGCTTTTGGGAGGGGGAGCGGGTCATAGTGGGTGTGGGACAGAGCTTTTGGGAGGGGGGGCGGGTCACAGTGGGTGTGGGACAGAGCTTTTGGGAGGGGGGGCGGGTCACAGTGGGTGTGGGACAGAGCTTTTGGGAGGGGGAGCGGGTCACAGTGGGTGTGGGACAGAGCTTTTGGGAGGGGGGGCGGGTCACAGTGGGTGTGGGACACAGGTGGGGGAGGGTGCCGGGTCCAGCAGGCTTGGGACAGGCATGGAGGGAGCTGACCTGAAAACGTACTCTGCCCTGGCGCACTCTGCACTGAAACAGCGTGCTACAGAGAGACAGGCTTCAGCTGAACACACTTACCAACACACGAATCACACACTGACTCAATGTGCTCTGAGCGCTAGTGTGTCTCTACTGTCCTGCTGTGACCTTCAACCCCAGCATCTACTCTGGAGCGAGAGAACCTTTCCAAAAACCAGCAGAAATGTGGGAACAACTTATGACGGATGACGGATGACTGCGGCAGAACTCAAAAGCTACTGCACAGACACTTTGGCATCCTCCAGAAAACGCAGCACAAACGACTTGCGTGTTCTGCAAATTAGCAGCTTCAAAAACGCGTCCTACCTTCTTTGTGTGCTGAATTTTCGTAGCGCAGATCTGCGAACACACACAGAGGCCCCTATAGGTCCTGGCAGTGCCCCCGTGGAGCTGGCACACATGACTGACTCCAGCTAAGCAGCTTTTGAGTACAGACACACAGCACTGACACTATATTTACCACACAGGCCCAGCTCAGGAAACAACGACTCACACACAACAGGAAGAGCAGGGACAGTTATAGAGGACGGACCTGGGAGGCCTTCTACAGGGAGGGAGAGGGAGAGAGAGAGGGAAGGATTGAGACCGAGAGGGAAGGATAGAGGGAGAGGGAGGGAGGGAGGGAGGGAGAGAGAGGGAGAGGGAGGGAGGGAGAGAGAGAGGGAGAGGGAGGGAGGGAGAGAGAGAGAGGGAGAGGGAGGGAAAAAGAAAGACAGGAAGGTAGACAGAGAGAGAGGGAAGGATAGAGAGGAAAATAAATGAGCTAATCTAGTAATCCACACAACTGTAAACCCCACAGGGACAGATGGAAATAGACACAGTGAGTCAGGCAGGGCGAGAGAGAGTCAATTCCGCCACGCGACTCAACTCCTCTGATTGCAGAGAATAAGGAACGGGCCTACACACTCAGCATCCTGCCGCACTGATTTTTCCGTACGCCAGAGCTGGAGCGAGACCAGACCCCGAACAACTGAACTGGAAAGTAAAAATAACCCGCCCCTCACAAATTCAAAACATAACAATAACTACAGCCATAACTCTCTGCTGGAACAATCCCAGCATTCCTCACTCCTGGGGGTTTGAACAACAAAAAAAAAGAAACATCCCCATCCCCTCCTGTTCACCCCACCCCCGCCCCCAGACCCACCCACACAGAAACACTGCACCACAGAACAAGTCCCATTCTCCTCACTGTAATAATCTGAAATCTGACCCAGTTACACATGCACACACACACACACAGAGGCTGGGAGCAATCTCCCAGAAACTCACGACATTGCAAGCAGTCGGAAAGCACACAGACGTTATATTTAGAAAAAGGGAAGTTAAAGTTGTTTTACGCACAGGACAGTCCAACCCCAGCTCTCCAGACCCCACCCCTCCTGATCACACATCTCGGGGACAAATCCCTTCCGCCGTACGAACGCCAATCCAGCCGCTAACCACCACAGAGCAGGAACCTGAACTCTGTTTACCGCACGGTGCTCACTTCCTACAGGAGGGGGAGGATCGGCACCTGTCCGGCCCGCCCTCCCTCCCTCCCTCCCTCACACACACCGAACACGTACACAAACAAGGGCCGTGCCCTTTGCACCAGCGGAGTCACCTTTATGAGCAGTGACAAATCCAAACAGAGGAGAAGGACAGAGACGGACAGAGGAAGGAAGGATACAGACAGACCCAGACCTGTCCTCAGATGCCCCACAGGGTGGAAGCAGTCAATGACCCTGCAGTCAGGTGGTTGGTTGGTCCTCACTAAAGCCTTGGTCCTGGTCCCCACTAAAGTGTCGGTCCTGGTCCCCACTAAAGCGTTGGTCCTGGTCCCCACTAAAGCGTTGGTCCTGGTCCCCACTAAAGCGTTGGTCCTGGTCCCCACTAAAGCGTTGGTCCTGGTCCCCACTAAAGCGTTGGTCCTGGTCCCCACTAAAGCGTTGGTCCTGGTCCCCACTAAAGCGTTGGTCCTGGTCCCCACTAAAGCCTTGGTCCTGGTCCTCACTAAAGCCTTGGTCCTGGTCCCCACTAAAGCGTTGGTCCTGGTCCCCACTAAAGCCTTGGTCCTGGTCCTCACTAAAGCCTTGGTCCTGGTCCCCACTAAAGTGTCTGTCCTGGTCACCACTAAAGTGTCTGTCCTGGTCCCCACTAAAGTGTCAGTCCTGGTTCTCACTAAAGCCTCGGTCCTGGTCCTCACCGAAGCGTGTCGATCCCCACTACACTGCTGAAATGTGCACTCTCACTCCCTGCTGCTTAATCTGTCAGGATTACGGCATCCATCCAGCCCATGAAATCCTCCTCCCTGCACTGCACACTCCCTGACCCAACGCACAGCGGGACCGCAAGCCTGTCAGAACCACATTAACACGGGAGTACGGTCCAGATCCAAAACTTGTCAGACGCACCCAGACGCGGTTTGTTAATGAAAAGCAGGTAAAGGGCAGGACTGTGGGAGAATGAGAGCTGCAGGACTGGATTGGCTCAGAGGGGCCGTTGCCCTTCACACAACCGTTGGCTCATTTGCCTGGAACATGAAAATTTAGCAGCACATTCAAAAGCACACATTCACAAGACAATGTCATTCCAAACGCATTCATATAAAAATACACTGAAATGTCTCTCAGGACCAGGGTGCAAGAAAATGAATTTTAAAAAATTATAAATAATGTTTTAATTTAACTGCTGTTTAAATGTACATCCTAACCGCCCGTTAACCCATCATGCAACACTCCCCTGCCCGTGAGCCGGGACATGCGTCAACACGTTTACACACTTTTGAGTTCTGCCACAAAGTGCCCTTCAGCTACACCGATCGACCCTCACATACACGTACCTCCAAGCCGCACATCACATCACATTACATTACATTACATTACATTATTGGCATTTGGCAGACGCTCTTATCCAGAGTGACGTACAGTTGATTAGACTAAGCAGGAGACAATCCTCCCCTGGAGCAATGCAGGGTTAAGGTCAAGGGCCCAACGGCTGTGCGGATCTTATTGTGGCTACACCGGGATTAGAACCACCGACCTTGGGTGTCCCAGTCATTTACCTTAACCACTACTCTACACCCCCCGCCCCCACCCTCCACTCCCACCCCCCCACACACCGCGAAAACAGCCGAGCGTCCGCCCAGTTCCACAGGAGGGAGGATGCGCGCCACGTTTGTCTGTTTGCATAACACGACGCACATTTCACACCGACGCAAAACCCTCCCACTCTCGCTGCACAGAGCCCGCTCCTCCGCACTGACGCACACCCCAGGAACACAGCCAGGAAGCCCACGGGATGGCAACACAAAAAAGTGTCGGTCCCCACTACACTGCTGAAATGTGCACTCTCACATTTCAGATTTTACAATGGATAGAAGCCCTATTACAATTTACAATGAATGCCTGTCGTTCAGACAGAGACAGAGACAGAGACAGAGACAGAGACAGACACAGACACAGACACAGACACAGACACAGACACAGACACAGACACAGACACAGACACAGACACAGACACAGACACAGACACAGACACACTCTACTATGCAAGGTGCCACCTCATTGGGAGCGATGGGGGGTAGGGCGTCTCGCTCAGGGGCACTTCCACACACCCAGGGTAGGGGATTGAACCAGCAACCCTCCGGCTATGCCCAATTTCCGTGCCACAGTGCCGCTCCTCGTGGTCGCAGAGCGGCAGTCTCAAGCAGAGAGCGGGGGCGAGCGTGGGAACCGGTATCTCCTCGCCATCTTAAATACAGCACTTCTGCTTTAGGTGTCTCTCCACCCAGGGACCGCCCATCAACCCTTATTTTCATTCCAAAGATTATGCTACATAGGTCCTGAAGGGGACTAGAGACAGACTACAGGCTACACGCTGCCAGTTGCTTTGAGGGATAATTTAACAAGCATATCATTTCCAAGCAGTCCACCGCTTAGACTTGATCTTTTGTCTCGTCACTTAACAACACAGCACACAACAGGAGAATGAGTGGATCCAAGAGAAAGAATCCCACCTAGGAAAACGAAGGCACACGAAGTCAATGTGAAATCCCAGTTTGGAAAATGCTCAGGCGTGCAGGTACCGGGTGCCTTTCTCCCAACACGTGCACGGATATTTCGGAGGGTTCAGGCCGCTCCCAGCACGGCCTGGGGGTGGGGTGGGGGGGTTCTCTGAGAGGGGAAACCAGGGGGAGGGACCCACACGTCAGAGAAACACCGCCCCGTTGACAGATGGCTGAGGCCCACCGTGTCCGTTAAGACGAGGGGAGGCGTACGGCTGGCCATTCCAGCGCAGCGTCTGCAGGCAAAACGTCCTCACTTTAAGACTACAACACTGAAAACTACCTCTTTGCCCAGGAATTACCACAAGGCATGATTTACGGGCGTATACTGACAAAGTGCATTACAGCTGTACAGTAACTCTCACTGCAGAGGTGTTAACTGGTGAGCCGTCTCTCGCCCACTGACAGACAGCGGGAGGACACTCCCTACCACGTGAGCGAATCTTGACCTTTCACCCCGAAGATTCCTCCAATACCATGTGCCGCCCCACCCCGCAGCTGCAGGCAGGCACGTTCATGGTCCGTGTGGTACACCTTCCCAGGGCTTTATTTCAGGTACCATCCGAAGAGGCGTGTGTGTGCGTGCCTGCGTGCGCTAGTACCAAAAACAATCTCAGTTTTACATGTCCATTCTCCAGCGCCTCTCATGAGCTTTACCAAGAACAGGCTGTTTTAGTGACTGATATCACTGAGCCTCTGTTCTGATTGGCTGGCTAGCAGTCTGAGCCGAGCGCTTGGATTCGTTGCGGACACGGGGTGGGCTGGGCCGAAGCACGTTATGACGTCACTCCTTCATGGAATTCCAAACGGCTGCTTTAAATGGACACTCCCTTCCTCAGAATAGTGTCACAATAGATTTATTTGCAAACTCTGTGCTTCGATACTTTCAAAGTGCTGTTATAGCACCTTCAGCTCCTTTATAATCCACATAGCCACGTGTTTTGCAGAATAACCTTTAACATTACATTACATTACAGGCATTTAGCAGACGCTCTTATCCAGAGTGACTTACAGTTGATTTTAGACTAAGCAGGAGACAATCCTCCCCTGGAGCAATGCATGGTTAAGGGCCTTGCTGAAGGCTCTAACTTGCGGGTCCCCAGTCATCTACCTTAACCACTAGGCCCGGTGGACTGGTCCACATCGCCCGACTGACACTCCGCACAGCTCTGGAGCACGAGCCTCGCCCTGCACACACACCGGGTGTGTCAGAGGAACAGAGGCGCATTGTTCCGGGCCAGGTACAGAGAAGGGAAACAGGAATACAGTCTAAGCTACAGGACTGCAAACAAACACGCAGCCCTGCCACATTAAACGTGCGACAGGCTGGCCTTGCTGCAGCTAAAAAAAAAAAAAAAAAAAGATGCTTGCACAAAGATGGAAGCCACCGCACTCCCTGTCCTGGTCTCACTGGGTGAATAACTTTCTCCAAATTGTCTACATGGAGACATCGATTGCTCGAATTCATGCAGGTAATTACCGAAAGTTGGATGCCTGGCATTCAGCAGCTGCTGCGGTCGAATTTGTTATGATTTCAGTCGTTCCGATTTTTGATTTGGGTCGTCTCTTAATTGCGTTCTGTGACCCCCTGTTGACCGCTGAATGTTCTATTGGAGATTTTTTGTTGAATTTAAACAGGCTCCGTGTCACAGACCCAACGATGCAGCTAGGGCCATACACCACTAAGGATAACTACCAAAAAGCAACACCCGATAGATAAGAGGTGATGCTTTTCCCCAGAAGCACTTCCAAACTTCACAGGCTGCGTGATGTTCACGACAGCATCGGGGAGAACCACAGCGAAAAGATGAAAGGAAAGGCATCCCGTGGTGCGGTCAGTAACTGTTGTTGTCGGGAGCTCACCTGAGGGAGTAGGTGTAGCCCGTGTTCCGCAGGACACCCTGTGCAGGGGTGTGGGAGTGGGAGTGGGAGCGATCCATGGCCACTCAGTCGGACTGCAAGAGCCGAGGCGGGGGGAGGGGGGTTTCAGACACGACCGTGCAGCTGCTCTGAGTTGAAGGTGTGCACACACACACACACACACACACACACACACACATACACACAATCTGCATGCAAGCAATACACACACACACACACCTGCATGCAAGCAGTACACACACACACACACACAATCTGCACGCAAGCAATACACACACACACACACACATCTGCATGCGCGCAATACACACACACACATCTGCATGCAAGCAATACACACACACACATCTGCATGCAAGCAATACGCACACAATCTCCATGCAAGCAATACATGCACACACACATGCACACGCACACAATCTGCATGCAAGCAATACATGCACACACACATGCACACGCACACGCACACACACACACACAACCTCTCATGCGATGCATGCACGGACAGGACAGTGTTCAGCCTGTCTTTGAGCCTTCTATGACACTCACTGCTATACACACACCCCGCGTCTCCTCTGTAACACTCCAAAGTCCCAGCGTGCCACCGTCGCAACACCACATCCGAGTGCGGTTCTTCATCCGCACACACAGTGTCGTCAGTCTGCAGACTGCCACAGAGGATATAGCTCTCAGCACAATATTAATAAAACCATTATTTAGCGACTAGACTATTTACATCTAAACTGGTGAGTGAATGGCATGACTATCCTCCTCAAACACACCCTAGACTGCCGTGCCAGCAGCCATAACTCAAGGCAGGTCCAGGACGGATGCCAATTTCGCATTTAAGAGTGTCTCTGAAGCGCAACTGGATCACGACCAGGCGGGAGGCAGGGGCGGGGCGGGGCAGGGCGGGGCTCGTAATGGCGTCCAGGTGAGTGCGTCTAATGACAGCCTGAGAATGCAGCCCAGACACACCTACTGTACAGCGCTGTATGAGAGAGACTATTACTGCCACAGACAAGGCCGACACGACCCCGCCCTTCTTATAGGACGGCAGCGGGCAGCCAGAGCTGAATGTCGGTTAATGTTTCCCCGCACATGGTTAAAATGAAACGGGTACAAAATTAAGACCCTTTGTGCATGCGTGTTAACTTGTTGACAAACGTGCAAAAAATAAATAAATAAATAAGTTGGCACGTTTTTCCAACTTCATACTTTTGGCAGACATGCACAAAAGCTGCCACTCTGCAGCAGGGTGACTCACGGACCCTGGCGGGAGTTCAACATTGTGCCGTCGCGGCCGCAGGGCTCCCCGTCGGCTTAAACACCCGCCCGTCTCAAGAATCAGCTGCCATCAACATTCCACTTCCAGTTTTTAAAAATGCAGCTTCACTTCTCCCCCGAAGACTCAGCACCAGCGTCCTCGGTGATCTGGACGTCAAACAAGGGGGCGTTTTTAAAAAAAAGAACCTATCTAAAAGTTGGATTACTCAGAGACCAGTTTCCAAAAACAGACAGAATTTTGGACAGACAAAATACTTCCTTGTAGGATTTGACTCCGATAGATATAACGATCAGTTTTCACACTGAAATTAATATCCAATTGTTAAATTGTTAACCTTGGTCAATCCACCGCAAGCCCATATAGACCTGCTCCGATCTCTGGGTGCACACAGGGCCCCGCAATAAACGTAAACGCTGGAGACAGGCTGAACAAAGTCTAGTTCCCAGGCGCACAGACAGTCACACACAGCCACACGGCAGCCCCCACGTACCGGTTAAATGCGGACATGCATCCATTACGCTTTCCCAGATTGTTTAAACCGATTGCCCCTTTTCCCAAAAGATTGATTAAGGGTTAGGGTTAGCTTCGTTTTCGGGGACGCTAATCAAAACAGCATGCAAAAAATCTAGCAATTTCGCAAACCCAGATTTAGCGCGCGCATTCAATGAAAAAATATATATTTTAAAAGGCTTACCCACAAGCTCCAACTTCTGAAAGCGATAGGAAAACCCGTCACAATAACATCCAGTTTCAGTGAAGTGTCAATGTGAAACTAAAATGAGACTTCTACGTTCAGTCACTTTTATAGATAATATTGTAAATAGTACATCCCCACCGTCCAGATTCGGAGGAGAATGAATTGGAAAGCATTTCTTATTCATAAACTTGGCTAATCGGAGTGCGCTTGTAATGCGTCAAATCGAAACCTAGCGCTGGAGTGTCCCTGATTTCGGCATTCTGGATTCATTAGCTTTATTAATTTGTACATACGTGCCCAGGCTGAAAAGACAGATCGCATGAATTTAAAAATAAAAAATAAAACGACTCCACTTGCCCGTTCCGTATAGGGTTAGTCGAACAACGTCACACTTGTAGACTACTTCACAACGCGCGCCCAGTCCGATTATGTCAACACGGCCGGGAAACATGCGATATCTTCATTTAGCCTCGTGCCCCGTCGTTCAAGGATCCGAGCGGCGCGAGGATGCCCAGAGATCCGAACCTCGAGCTGTATCCGTTAAACCGCGTTTCGCAGGAAGCCAGAGCAAAAGTTCGCGACTTGCCAGTGCGTAATCCTCAGCCAAACTGTCGAAATTCCAAAATGGCGCAACGAAGCTTTACGATGTTCGCTAGACTTGTTCCACCCTCTCCTAGTTCCTGTCTTATTTTGAATCTTGGAGGAAAACAAAAAAACAGTGCACCTCAAACGATAACAAAATATTGACTTCTTTAGAGAGCAAATATTACTCAAAAGGCTAAACATTAATCTTTAACTGTTACACACCCTATGATGACATATCGAATATATTCTGACAGGTGCTGAACTGACCCAACAGAAAAGTGTTGACGGGTTTACAAAATAATTACACAAACTATTAAGTGATGCCGCTGTTAAACAACCTCGGCATTTAACCTGCATAAAAGCCAGACCTCCACTCTGATGCATGGATTTGTGCTGTTTTACGCCAAATGATCACCCTCCCATCAGCTTGTCACAGCAGAAACATCGATTCGATAGATATCAGGCGACATTTCTCCAATCCAGAGCCAGGTTTGGGTGACCACATGCCCACTCAAGTCTCATGTTCCTGCTCTTAGCGGACAGGAGTGGAACCATGCAGGGTATCCCATCCGCATCAAGGTTCAACGCGTTGCGTGTTCAGGGATGCCCTTCTGCACACCGCCTTAACGAGTCTGTCCATTCGGCTCCGACCTCGCAACAATAACCGGAGATGCGGGCACTAATAATCATACCACGGTGAAAGTTGCTTTAATCACGATTAGGTCACCCATTCTAACGTTTGGTCGAACAACAACTGAACCGTGTCTGCACGCTTCATATATTGAGTTGCAGCCATAATTTGCTGCTTAAAAGGGGGAATTTATTGCTAATAAAATGGCTCCTGAGTGCATGTGTCCCGTCTTTCCCAGCACAACTGAACCGTGTCTGCACGCTTCATATATTGAGTTGCAGCCATAATTTGCTGCTTAAAAGGGGGAATTTATTGCTAATAAAATGGCTCCTGAGTGCATGTGTCCCGTCTTTCCCAGCTTTAAACATTTAATGATTGCGCTCAATAACTATATCTGGTTGGTAGAGCACTTTCAAAAGAAGCTCCTTTCTCCTTTTTCAGTTTATGTGGAACTACCGTACACGACCAAGGATGAGCACAGTAACAGACTAACAGATTGGAGTAGAAAAACAAAATAAACAAAAAAACCGTATTTTAACCAATCTCACAATGCAACAAAAAGTACCAAACCATAAAGTTAAATACAATCTGAAATAAAAAAATTAATTTAGCAACCTTACTTAAATTAATTCAAGGTAGAGTGCTGTCCGTAGCGCGCTGTAGGATGCTGGTGGTTTTTACACGACCATCTTCACAGAAACCCAACTTATTTAACTTATTTTGCGCATTTGCTCAATGTGGAATATATAGATAAAGAGCTAACCCATTCCAAAATAACTGGGCAAAACAATAACGGCATACATTAATGCCAGTGTTGTAATCGCAAAAGTACCCTCTGCACCTACCCAACCTTGTGTTTATTTCCTGATGGGAATTTCCTAGAAATGTAAAAATAACTGCGATTGGTCACCACGGGAAACACATGGAATGCGACGTGTTACCGCGTAGTAATTCTGTAAGTCAGTTTTTTTTAAATAACACGTGTATGAAGAATATTACCCTACTGCCATAATAACACCAATTCATCAACCAGATGTCAGTGAGGTTAATAATTATACATTAACCTCCTGAGAACCAGAAGGAGAAAAAAAGAAACATAATACAATTTACATAATACAATTGTCTTGGATGAAAAAAGCATGTTGCAGTGAAAAGATTCAAAACATGTCGTTTACTTTTTAATTGAATGTTACGAGAAATACTGTATCGGACTCAGGGAAGCCAAATCTAATGCCCTCGCTTGAGCAACACGCATACGCAAACACTGATAAAGAGTTAGAAGTTAACCAAACAACAGCAGAATTAAGCAGCCTTCACTCTTAAAACCAATTTTATTTAACCTGGCTTAAAACAGACTGAACTCGTGTTTTAGCTCTCATAAAATAATGGATCTAACGGTTACTCGACAATTGTTTAATCGTATGCCATTTTATAAGATGTTTCTATTATTTTATTGATAATCGGCTATCCTGGTAAAAAGCTCCCACAAGGTCAAAATACAGGGCGAATAATAGCTACAATTCCATTAGGCGCCATGACAAATCTCTCATTCATGAACATGGAGGAACCAGCAAATTACACGTTCCTACACGTTTCATGCAAACTAAAGTTACATAAAACGTCCAACGCTATGTTTCTCACTAGACGTGCCGTTTCGACGGGGTCGACACCACTGCCTAGGTCGTCACGTTGTGTGAACGGACTGCGTTAAACTGTAAGCACCAATCATAACACCCTTTAACGTTGACTGACTAACATTTAAGCCAATAACGCTTTCAGGTGGGCGGGCTCCCGCGAAACTTCAAGATGAAAGAACGTTAATTGCAAATTAGCTAACTTGCTAACGTTAATCGTTAGCTATACAACGCAGGTGCGATAATGCTTGAATCGAGCATCGCTTCATAAATGCGATTTAGCCTAACATTACGCAATCCATGTAGGATCGTTGTAAACGATCAATAACCTCAGTTGACTGGCTAACGTTGCCTGGATAAGAAAAAAAAAAAGAGACTAATTACACTTGCCTTAAGACACTTAGCTAATTAACTAGCGGGCTAAATTGGGCAGCTGAAGGCTAATCAAGGTTAGCACGGCATGCTTGTTAGCTACTTGTCTATACTAGCTAAAATAATAGAAACAATAGTCGGTTTAGCTATTCCATAGTTGCCTAACGTTAGATCCGTAGTTTCTGCAAGGTACGCTCAGGTAACGTTACTTGGCTAATACGGTTGCTAGACAGTTACATGAAAATCTGGTTGGATTATTTACCGTGTGTTCCCTTCACACGACGAGATGGTCAGTGTCGGCAAAGTTGCTGAAGAAAGCCTTTGAATGCAGGCTAAATACGACGCACCCAAATCGCTGCTGTATCTTCGTTCCAGCTAAATCGACTTCGTAACAATAGCTTTTCTTCAGAACTGAGGCAATACAATGGCACGTTGGAATTTTTGGAAAATGTCCAAACTGCGTCTAATCGAGTCAACGCTAACTCGTCTTCGATGCTCTTTGGTCAGTGGTAAATGACGTCAGCCAGCCGGAAACACGTGTCGCTGTCATATCTACGACCACTCCATACATTGTAATAACTGTAATAATAACGGTTATTACGCAGTTCAATTACTCCACAGAACTGTGGTTGGCTTTCTTACGAGACTAAAAAGAAAGATAGATGAAGATAGCCTGAATCCTGAATAATATACAACGAATACCCTTTGTAACGTCTGAATATACATACATTTTAGTTTATTTATTCCCAAGCCATCTATATTTAGACAATATACCAAACCAACCAGCCAACATTTGTGAAAAATAAAGAAAAAAAAATCCCTTCCATAAAAGCCAAAGATATTATCAGCAGAAGGGGAAGGCACGAAAGTGGAGGGCCTTTTCCTGTTAACTTTTAGGAAATGGCTATTAACGATTCTCAAAATCTGCAAACATGCCAGTCAGAATAGATAAACATATTTACACTACAGCCTATCTATCTGAAGATGTCTTTCCCAATAATAAGAGTTCAGGCATTTTCTTTGTTTGTTTGACATAACCACTTCACTTGCATTAGCGATGTCACAGGCATGGCAAAGGCATGTGTTTTGTTTCAAGGTCCACGCATTTCTCCCTGGCCAAGTATCACACCTGTCCGTGTCACGTGGAGGTATCATTAGTGTGACAAACGCTCCACCTCGTGGTCATGTGCATGCACTACTTCTCACGATTATATGTGTTTTATTAAAAATATATTGGTCCATAACTTGTTTTTGACCACGAGTCCCCCGAATGCACAGACATTGAAAAGCCGGCAGGTCGTCTGTAGACATCTAAAATGACCTCCGTTGTTCACCAACAAAAAAAAGTTAAGTGAAGTGCACTATTCCTTTCATGTCTTAAATGACTCCGTCTTCAGTTATGATTTTTTAGAATATCGTGGAAGGTATTATTATCGTTGTAAACCTAATCTAGGGAAGTCTACGACTGATTTATGTATTGCAAAACGATGTTGATATTTTATCCCTTAATCTCAACTAACATTAATCTGAATGCTCTGTTTGGGGAATTGGTACATTCTTTTCTTTTTCCCAGCATCACCCACTCTACTATATTCTGCTACTATTTGTCTTGGAAATCTGGGGAAGAGAGTAGCCTACTGTGTATATAATTAAGAGAAATAAAAATGTGAATTGTATTATTGCACTAATTGTGGTTCGAACGAAAACCAAGTTCGGGAACCACTGTAGGCACAACACGCGCCCACAATGTGGGCGGAGCTGGTTGCTGTGATGAGGCGCTTGCCGCCGGAAAATGGTGAACAGTGGTGCGAGAGGCGGGAGACACAAATGGCACATAATTGAACGAAATAAATAACAATTGATCAAGTCCCTGTCTAGTCAAAGAACGTATTTCTAGCCACGTCTTGCGAAGGAGAGCAGACTTTAAAGGTCCCAGGCAGCCGGTAAGGTAAGTCAGTTGTGTTCATCACCAGCTAGCCAGGCGGTAGTCGGTCAGTGTTAATAGCTCATCTTCTAACGACACTACCGATCATAGAGTGATCTGTCAGTGCGATAACGTTAGCTACCCAAGTTATCTAGCCACCTGACGACTTAGTGCTTTTACAAGGTTGTTAGCAACGCGATTCTAAAATGAAGTGTTTAGGAGGTATTACGTTAGCTAGCTAGCTAACTAACTTATGAGTTCAAACTTCACCCAGAGCAGTTTTCTAAAGACAATTTCACTGCCGGCCTTATGTTAGCTGAACTGACCGATTCGCTAAATGAATATCGATACCATGGCAACAGTTAATGAAAAAGTGTAGCTGTCCAGCTAGTGCTAATTTAGCTAGACAGATGGCGGTTCGAGAGATGTCGTTGCGCCAGATGATATCGGCGAGCTTACCATAATTATCTGTAACATTAGCTAGGTCGCTCTGTTCTCGGTAGGCAATTCTCAAGATCTTCACTTAGCTTGAAAGTTCGCTAACTAACGTTAGTGTCATGATACTGAACATACTTATTTTGCTAGCTAGATGTATTGCGCTAGGTTGGCAAGCTTTCTGACCATAACTAACTTTACCCTTTCTGTCATTTTATGTTACTTTGTTGACAGTTGTTTTAACTCTACAATCAACTTGTACTGAGAGTTAAACATTATTTTTAAACAGAAAAACCGGTCAAACAGGATAACGTGACTGCTTAATTGAAATTAACAATTAAAGCAGTTGAGGCTCTATTTTTTACGGGGTGTTTTTGAAATAATTGCAGCCGTCAGTGACGTAGACGGTGCCTTGGAGTCGCCCAACCCATCGACCCTGTATACCCTACTCCTTTCCCACAATTCTACTGTTGTGTTTTTTGTTTTGTTTTGACTGCTGCCTCTGGAGGAAGATGATGTACACTCAGTGACAACATCCCTTGCCGTCCCTCCCTCCCTGTGGGGGGTGAGATCTCTGCGTGATGACGCCTTGGTTTGTTTTCCTAGCAGAAACAAACTTGGCCACCATTAGACATTTCCCCTGCCCTCCTACTGAAGCGAAGCAGCATCGTGTGCGTTAAAGTAACAGAGAGCAGATCCGTACTCTCCATTAGGCTAATACACAAGAAAAATAATAAGGAGACGATATACTTTATTGAACCCTGTGGGGTAATTTGACCCACCCTAGTTACTTAGGGGTGGGCAGCATCCAGAGACCAATGCAGGATTAAGGGCCTTGGTTAAGGGCCTTGCTCAAGGGTCCAACAGCTGAACCACCAACCTTTCAGGTCCCAGTCATGCACCTACAGACTGCCCCCTCATACTCTGGCCAACAGTACTGCTGTTCAGAGCTGTGTGACGGGCATTGCACATAACATGCCTTGCCTGTGACCCTGTGACCCTGACAAGCAGGAAATGCTGGTTTTTGGACATGGGAATGGTTGGCATTTATATAGCGCCATTATCCAAAGCGTTGTACAATTGCTGCGGCGATTGGCTGCCATGCAAGGCGCCGACCAGCTCGTCAGGAGCATTTTGGGGGTTAGGTGTCTTGCTCTGGGACACTTTGACACAACCCGGGGCGGGGGATCGAACCGGCAACCCTCCGACTGCCAGACGACTGCTCTTACTGCCTGAGCCAATGAGACGACCGCTCTTACTGCCTGAGCCAATGAGACGACTGCTCTGACCGCCTGAGCCAATGAGACGACTGCTCTTACTGCCCGGGCCAATGAGACGACTGCTCTTACCGCCTGAGCCAATGAGACGACTGCTCTTACCGCCTGAGCCAATGAGACGACTGCTCTTATCGCCTGAGCCAATGAGACGACCGCTCTTACTGCCCGAGCCAATGAGACGAGTGCTCTTACTGCCTGAGCAATGAGACGACCGCTCTTACTGCCCGAGCCAATGAGACGACTGCTCTTACTGCCTGAGCCAATGAGACGACTGCTCTGACCGCCTGAGCCAATGAGACGACTGCTCTTACTGCCCGGGCCAATGAGACGACTGCTCTTACCGCCTGAGCCAATGAGACGACTGCTCTTACCGCCTGAGCCAATGAGACGACTGCTCTTACCGCCTGAGCCAATGAGACGACCGCTCTTACCGCCTGAGCCAATGTCGCCCCTTAATAGTCGCCTACGAGCCGCCCGTTGTCGCACCGAGGAAGAAATGCCTCCGGATGTGTCTCCGGCTAAAACCCGACTGTTGTGTTTCTGCGCCGAACAGGGCCGGCCACGCATGGCGAGCTATGACGAGTTCTCCTCGCGCACGCTGGCCGGCTGCGGACCGAGAGGAAGGCGCCCGTGTGCGGCGGGGCCTCCGGCCAGCGGGAGGCGCTGTCCACCATCCGGTTCCATGGAAGGGCTGTGCTCGCGCCTCTGGTGAGTAGCGGCGGAGGTTGCAGTGCCGGTACGCGTTCGCCGGCGTCCTGAGGGAGGCGAGGGTGGCTCTGCGATGCTCGGTGACGCAGAATGGACTTTGGCGAAGGGTACAGGGGCGTAGACATTAGAGAGGGAGAGAGAGAGGGAGAGAGAGAGAGAGAGAGAGGGGGGGGGGGAGAGAGAGAGAGAGAGAGAGAGAGGGAGAGGGAGGGAGGGAGAGGGAGGGAGGGAGAGGGAGGGAGGGAGAGGGAGAGGGAGGGAGGGAGAGAGAGAGAGAGAGAGAGAGAGAGGGAGGGAGGGAGGGAGGGAGGGAGGGAGAGAGAGAGAGAGAGAGAGAGAGAGAGAGAGAGAGAGAGAGAGAGAGAGAGAGAGAGAGAGAGAGAGAGGGAGGGAGGGAGGGAGGGAGAGAGAGGGAGAGAGAGGGAGGGAGGGAGGGAGGGAGGGAGAGAGAGAGGGAGAGAGGGAGAGAGAGAGAGAGCACTGTGGAATTATAGCTTACCAGGTCATTTAATGGAGGCAGAAACTGGGGGGATTTTCAAGACCAGGCTTGATACGGGGCTAGATACGATCTAGTTTTCACATAAACTAAGCATGAGGTACACTTCAGTGGCAGGAAGAGGCGAGCATTGCTGGCCTGAATCGGCCTGATGTCGTCATCGTGTTAAGTTTGTTGTCTTTGTTGTATTTATTTATTTGACTTTATTTGTACCATTATGCACGTACAACCACGTCTGTTGACAGTGAAGCCGTGCCAAGCGCATTGAGTATCGTTGGTGTCGATGACACTAAATGAGACACACTGTTCTCACTTTACTCCAGAGGTTATACCACGGTACAGTGCTGTGTGCTACTGTACATTCGCTGGCTGTTACTGAATCTGCCGTAATCCTGTTTCGTAAGAGCGCACGTGAGCGCCCGTGTACCGTACCTTCTGTGCTTTTGTTTTTGTAAATGCGCCGTTGCTTGGCAACCACCCACAGCGCCCAGCAGGGTAGTTATTGTTTACAAAGCAGTGGTAGTAAGTTGTAAGTGAGAGCACGCTGTACACA
>NC_083761.1:81991258-82003758 GCF_963514075.1 Conger conger | reverse complement strand
ATCTCACTGCTCCATTTCACGCACTCTCTCCCACCCCCTCTCCCTCCCTCCCTCCCTCCCTCTCCCTCCCTCCCCCTCTCCCTCCCTCCCTCTCTCTCTATCTCCCTCCCCCTCTCCCTCCCTCCCTCTCTCTCTCCCTCCCTCCCTCCCTCCCTCTCTCTCTCCCTCCCTCCCTCCCCCTCTCCCTCCCTCCCTCTCCCTCTTTCTCTCTCCCTCCCTCTCTCTCTCTCCAGAGTTCTGCAGCCCATTCAGGGCTCGAACGCCCCGCTGCCCGGTCAGCCCCTGAGACACGGGTGAGCTCTCCGTCCGGAACATCTCCGTCTCCTTGGAGACCGGGGCCTCGTTGCTTCATCACAAACCGCCTGACCGTCTCTGACCCCGCCCCTCTCTGCCTGATTGACAGGAGCCTGAACAGGACGAACCCGGAGGAGCGACTGAAGCGCGCGGGCGGCTTGAAGAAGCACACCCTCTAGCTAGCCTTAGCGCCCTCTCTCCCCCACCACAACACCTCTAGCTAGCCTTAGCGCCCTCTCTCCCCCACCACAACACCTCTAGCTCGCCTTAGCGCCCTCTCTCCCCTACAACAACACCTCTAGCTAGCCTTAGCGCCCTCTCTCCCCCACCACAACACCTCTAGCTAGCCTTAGCGCCCTCTCTCCCCTACAACAACACCTCTAGCTAGCCTTAGCGCCCTCTCTCCCCCACCACAACACCTCTAGCTAGCCTTAGCGCCCTCTCTCCCCTACACCAACACCTCTAGCTCGCCTTAGCGCCCTCTCTCCCCTACAACAACACCTCTAGCTAGCCTTAGCGCCCTCTCTCCCCTACAACAACACCTCTAGCTAGCCTTAGCGCCCTCTCTCCCCCACCACAACACCTCTAGCTAGCCTAGCGCCCTCTCTCCCCCACCACAACACCTCTAGCTAGCCTTAGCGCCCTCTCTCCCCTACAACAACACCTCTAGCTAGCCTTAGCGCCCTCTCTCCCCCACCACAACACCTCTAGCTAGCCTTAGCGCCCTCTCTCCCCTACAACAACACCTCTAGCTAGCCTTAGCGCCCTCTCTCTCCCACCACAACACCTCTAGCTAGCCTTAGCGCCCTCTCTCCCCCACCACAACACCTCTAGCTAGCCTTAGCGCCCTCTCTCCCCTACCACAACACCTCACTGGGCTAGCCTTAGCGCCCTCTCTCCCCTACAACAACACCTCTAGCTAGCCTTAGCGCCCTCTCTCCCCCACCACAACACCTCTAGCTAGCCTTAGCGCCCTCTCTCCCCTACACCAACACCTCTAGCTAGCCTTAGCGCCCTCTCTCCCCTACCACAACACCTCTAGCTAGCCTTAGCGCCCTCTCTCCCCTACCACAACACCTCACTGGGCTAGCCTTAGCGCCCTCTCTCCCCTACAACAACACCTCTAGCTAGCCTTAGCGCCCTCTCTCCCCCACCACAACACCTCTAGCTAGCCTTAGCGCCCTCTCTCCCCCACCACAACACCTCTAGCTAGCCTTAGCGCCCTCTCTCCCCTACAACAACACCTCTAGCTAGCCTTAGCGCCCTCTCTCCCCCACCACAACACCTCTAGCTAGCCTTAGCGCCCTCTCTCCCCTACCACAACGCCTCACTGGGCTAGCCTTAGCGCCCTCTCTCCCCTACACCAACACCTCTAGCTAGCCTTAGCGCCCTCTCTCCCCTACCACAACACCTCTAGCTAGCCTTAGCGCCCTCTCTCCCCCACCACAACACCTCTAGCTAGCCTTAGCGCCCTCTCTCCCCCACCACAACACCTCTAGCTAGCCTTAGCGCCCTCTCTCCCCTACCACAACACCTCTAGCTAGCCTTAGCGCCCTCTCTCCCCTACAACAACACCTCTAGCTAGCCTTAGCGCCCTCTCTCCCCTACAACAACACCTCTAGCTAGCCTTAGCGCCCTCTCTCCCCCACCACAACACCTCTAGCTGGCCTTAGCACCCTCTCTCCCCTACAACAACACCTCTAGCTAGCCTTAGCGCCCTCTCTCCCCCACCACAACACCTCTAGCTAGCCTTAGCGCCCTCTCTCCCCTACAACAATACCTCACTGGGCTAGCCTTAGCCCCCTCTCTCCCCCACACCAACACCCCTATGTCACTACCCCGCCTACAATCTCCCTGGACCAGCGACTCACGCAAACCCTTCGGTTTGGTGCCAACACCTCCAGAAAATGAAAATAAGAACCTCCACATGCCAAGCCTGAGTGCCAAGATTTGGGAACGATCCACACGGTGGTGGGGGAGAGGTACCTGCTCCGCCCTGGGGAACTGCAGTCATCGCCGCCCGTTCTCCCTGAAAATCATCATCGCCCCCCCCCCCTCTTTTCTTCACTGAAACTGACGTTGCCAAGCTGCGGTCTGACAGAGCTGCCCAGGTGCACAGCTCAGGGTCCTCCAGTGTCTCTGCCAAACGGGGTACGGGGGGGAAGCCTTGGGTGCGTGCACCGTGTGCAACACAGACACAGCGCTGTCCAGAGAGGAACTCGAGCCTCACTGCTACGGCATCTTCCGTAGTCTGACTCTCTTTCACACACACACTCTCACACACACACACACACACACACACACTCTCACACACACACACACGTGACGTCAAACACATTACTGCTGTGACATTTTATTGTAGGAATTTAGTAACTTGAAAGTTATGGAATTAGACCGCATACACTAGCCTTTGTTCCCTCTGGAGTTCAAAATCAAAAAACAGAATCTTAGTTTGTAGTAGCAGTAGAATTAGAAACCGGTTGTTTTGGTGAAAGTTTTTGTTGTATCTTTTCCTCAGAGTTTCATGTTAAGGCCTACGTTGCAGTTTCTTCAGTGTCTGTTCCGCGTGTTTAAAGAAATTAAAGTATTCGCGCTTACGAGGTTTCAGAACAGAACACTTAAGTGCTACGTAGTAATTACTTGAATGTTTTGCATTTCTTTAAAAGAAATACCTCATTTTGCGAATTTAAGCAGGTTATCGGACTACATTAATTTGTGCATATTTAAAATTTAAAAAAAGGCTTCACGATTAAATTATTTTCTCCGCACAAAATAACCTTCTAAAGGCAGTTCCTGTTCTGGTTATTATCTTTGTCCAGTTCGGCGGTTCCTGTGTGTTTTCTGACACACTAGCGCCCCCTGCAGGCAACCTCAATTTAGGCAGTTTTCAAAAATGCCGTTTCCAGCGGGAGCCAGTGTCTCGCCGATCTCGCCGTAACAGTCAGTGGGCAGTGTCATGAACGTTTTGTGTTTATTGCATTTTTACGTGACCTTTTGTAACGATTGCGTTCAGACTTTCTGTCACAGCATATTTATCGTGTTTGTAAGAATGTTTTATTGAAAATTCAAAGACAATAAAATTGAGACTTTTTGCTGAATGTCGTCCTCGTTCGTCGTTTCTCTTTTGAATTCAGTTATTCGGCGGAAAGCGTAAAGCTGCCGCGATTCTTCTGTAATTTAATGGTTAAGGTACGTGACTGGGGACCCGCATGGTCGCTGGTTCGCGCCACAATAAGATCCGCACAGCCGTTGGGCCCTTGAGCAAGGCTTCCGGGGCGCTGCACTCTGGCGACCTGCGGTGTTTTTCATGTTGGCGTGTTGTCATCTTTTGTCGTCCTTCGTGTATTTTATGCACTTTTACTGCCGTTTTTACGACTCGACCTGTTGTGTATTACCGTGGCTTTGCCTGCATGGATTATCGGACTTGCCCTGCTGATTTTAAGCGCCTATTTTATTCAAGGACTCAATCACGGTAACGCTGCGGGCAGCGCTGCAATTCAATACACTAGAGACTTCCTACTACAGTGTAAATCTAAACCTCCGGTCAACCTAAAAGTTGACTCAATACCGAGCTTTTTGCGGACTCACTTTCACACACAATCCAAACGAAAACGGGGGGAGAAAGGCGGAATCAGACAGAGACTGAAAAGAATGAAGAACAAACTTCCCCTGCCCACCTGCTTGCTGATCAACGCCCGGTCCCTGAGGGGGAAAACAGATGAATTGACAGCAAATCTCCGCCACCTCCACGAGTACCGGACTGCCTGTGTGATGGCGATCACGGAGACGTGGTTGGATAGTCAAGCCCCGTCCAGTCAGGCGGAGCCGGCCGGTTTTACCGCATACAGAATGGACCGGGACTCCAGCGTCACAGGAAAGTCACGCGGCGGTGGTGTGTGTCTCCTCATTCGGGACGAATGGTGTGGATCAGTAGTGGTAAGGGAACGTCTTTGTACTCCTAACATCGAACTGCTCTGTGTGTCACTCCGACCATTCTATCTCCCTCGGGAGTTTCCACAACTGTTCTTCACCGTAGTGTATATCCATCCCCAAGCAAAAACTGCCAAAGCATCGGAGGCGATCTATAATCTCTCTCAGAAACTTGAAACCATGTCTCCAGATGCTCCAAAATTTATTTTAGGTGACTTTAATAACTGCTCCTTGCGAAATAGTCTACGCACTTATTATCAATATGTGAAGTGCCACACGAGAAAAAACAAGATCCTGGACATGTGTTATGGCACTGTAAAGGGTGCCTACTCTGCCTCCTCCCTGCCTCCACTGGGGGCATCAGATCACAATGTGGTGTACCTCCGACCAGCATATCAGAGGCTCCTGAAGAGGGAGAAACCCCAGGTCAAGACTGTAAAGATCTGGAATGAGGACAGCATCTCTTGTCTGCAAGGCTGTTTCGACTGCACCTCATGGGAGGTTTTTAACTGTCCAGACTTGAACGAACAGACCGACGTGATTTCAGACTATATACAGTTTTGTGTAGATTCAGTGATACCCACTAATACATTTAAGACGTTTTCTAATAATAAGCCCTGGGTATCGAAAAAACTGAAGCACCTTTTAAATAAAAAGAAACTGGCCCACACTCAAAACGATGCGACAGCCATGAGAGACATACAAAGGGAAATTAAGAGACAAATTAAGATGGACAAGAACATTTACAAGCAAAAAGTGGAGGACAATATGGCCCTGAGCAACCCCAGACATGCATGGCAGGGCATCAAAGCCATGACTAGCGCTCCCCATAAGGGCAGAGGAAAGCTCCACACTGGACTGGAGGGTGTAGAGGGGCAGGACATGGCTAATCAGCTTAATGCATTTTTCTCTAGATTTGAATGTGATAGCACTGCTGAGACTGAACAGGTTAAGTCTTCCTTAATGACAGCTCATAATATCGCCATCAACCAGTCAGAGGTTTTCAAACTGTTCAGAAGCTGTAATACACATAAAAGCCCAGGCCCAGACAATATCTGTGGTAACGTGTTGAAATATTGTGCAGAACAACTGTCTCCCATTTTCAGTTCTATTTTTCAGTCTTCTCTGGATCAGCATACTGTACCACTTTTATGGAAAACGTCCATCATTGTTCCCATTCCCATCCATCCATCCATCCATCCATCGTCACCCGCTTAATCCGGAGTCGGGTCGCGCGGGCAGTAGGCAAAGCCGGGTATTCCAGGCGTCCCTCTCCCCAGCAACGCATTCTAGCTCCTCCTGGGGGATCCCGAGGCGTTCCCTGGCCAGGAGAGATATATAATCTCTCCAGCGGGCTCTGGGTCTCCCTCGGGGTCTCCGCCCAGTTGGACGAGCCCGGAAAACCTCCAAAGGGAGGCGCCCGGGAGGCATCCTGATGAGATGCCCGAACCACCTCAATTGGCTCCTTTCGATGCGAAGGAGCAGCGGCTCTACTCCGAGCTCCCTCCGGATGTCCGAGCTCCTCACCCTATCTCTAAGGCTGAGCCCGGCCACCCTACGGAGGAAGCTCATTTCGGCCGCTTGTATACGCGATCTCGTTCTTTCGGTCACTACCCAAAGCTCGTGACCATAGGTGAGGGTTGGGACGTAGATCGACCAGTAAATCGAGAGCTTCGCCTTCCGACTCAGCTCCCTCTTCACCACGACGGTCCGGTGCAACGCCCGCATTACTGCTGACGCTGCACCGATCCGCCTGTCGATCTCACGCTCCCTTCTACCCTCACTCGTGAATAAGACCCCGAGATACTTGAACTCCTTCACTTGGGGCAAAGACTCGTTCCCAACCCGGAGGGAGCAATCCACCGTTTTCCGGCAGAGAACCATGGCCTCGGACTTGGAGGTGCTGACTCTCATCCCGGCCGCTTCACACTCGGCTGCAAACCGCTCCAGTGCGTGCTGAAGGTCCCATTCCCAAGGTTCCTAAACCCTCTGAGCCCAACGACTACCGCCCCATAGCACTAACTTCATTAGTGATGAAATGTTTTGAAAGAATAATTAAAAGGCATATAGTATCACATACCCAACATTCACTGGACGCCTTACAATTAGCCTATCAGCCTAGTAGGGGGGTAGATGATGCCATTTTAACCCTGTTGCATCTTGTCCACTCACATCTTGAGCCTCCAAAGACGCACATAAAAATTTTATTCGTAGATTTTTCTTCCGCCTTCAATACGATTCAGCCTCATATCCTGGCCCAGAGACTAGCGGATGAGTTTTCCCTGGATGGTGGTCTGATTCTCTGACTGCTGGACTTTCTAAGTCAGCGAGTACAGCAGGTGAAAGTGGGCCTTGCACTGTCCAATAAAATATCTTCTTTTATAGGCTCTCCTCAAGGCTGCGTTTTATCTGCCTTGTTGTTTATTTTATACACAAATGGCTGTACCAGCTCCTTCCCTGGAAGATTTTTAGTTAAGTTTGCCGACGATACGGCACTGGTTAGCCTTCTTCAGGGTGATGAGGAGGAGCATGGCCCTGTTTTAGAGGCATTTATCAAATGGTGTGAGGACTCACATCTCCTCCTGAACACTTCTAAGACAAAAGAGATGTCTATTGATTTTAGGAAAGAGCCCACATCCGGTCTGACTAGTATTAGAGGACAGCCTATACAGTCAGTCACGGAATATAAATACCTCGGGGTTGTCTTAGATAATAAGCTGAAGTGGGACAAATATCCTGAATCCATTAACAAAAAGAGCCAGCAAAGGCTTTACTTTCTTAAAAAGTTAGCCTTATTTGATGTCAATCTCACCATGCTTAAGATGTTTTACAGTGCCTTTGTTGAGAGTGTTTTAACTTTTGGCCTTATTTGCTGGTTTGGTAATGCAACAGAAGCACAGAAAAAAACCCTGAGGAAAACTGTAACCAGTGCCGGCAAATTGCTGGGCTTTAAACTGACCAGCTTAGAAGAGAGTTACAGAACCAGGTCTCTCAAGAAAGCAGAAAAAATCATCTCTGACCCCAAGCACTTTCTCTGTACAGCCTTCGACCGGTTACCTTCTGGGCGTAGGTTCCGGCAGCCAGCCTTTTCAAAAAACAGGTCCAAACATTCATTCATACCACAGGTGATTAAATCCCTGAATGGTAAGGTCTAACCCACATATTTTATACATATTTTATATATTTTTTTATATTTATATTTTATTCACTTAGTTTAACTCTGTCTAGCGGGTCCAGCCAGAGCACTAGTTTTATTTTGTTATATATGTCGTAACTACCAGCAGCTGCTGTAGTGCACCGTGGTTTTTTTTTATTTTTTATATATATATATATATATATATATATATATATTTTTTTTTTTTTTTTTTTTTTTTTTTTTTGGACTACAGATCTGATCTGTTGATGTTATATGTCTGTCTCTATGTGCTGTGCCTGTTTTTATGTAACACCACCAACAATGTTTTTCTACCGAAAACTAATTTCCCCACGGGGACAATAAAGTACCTACTACTACTATTAACCCTGCATTGCTCCAGGGGAGGATTGTCTCCTGCTTAGTCGAATCAACTGTACGTCGCTCTGGATAAGAGCGTCTGCCAAATGCCATTAATGTAATGTAATGTAATGTAAAGAAAAGTCCGGGGAAAGGGCTCCTTGAAAAGCATGGTGAGACTAACTGCCCTAAGTATGTCTTTTCCTCCTTGAAAATTGTAGTAAGTTGTCATCTGTAAATGCGAAAATTGATGTGAAGTTGAGTGAAATTTTACACTGCCTGCTCTAAACTCAATGAATGTATACAGTTAAAATATGAATGAATACAGTTCATGAATAAAGTTAAACTAAATCCACTATGGGCCAGTTTCCCCAACATGGATTAAGCATAATCCCAGACTAAAAGAAGAGTTTAACACTTTGTCCATGTCTGGAAAAACCAGGCAAAAATGTATATTTGTTGGTACAGGTGGTTTCCTCCCACAGTCCAAAGACATGCAGGTTAGGCTGATTGGAGAGTCTAAATTGCCCGTGGGTATGAGTGTGTGAGTGAATGGTGTGTGTGTGCCCTGTGATGGACTGGCGACCTGTCCAGGGTGTATTCCTGCCTTTCGCCCAATGTATGCTGGGACAGGCTACAGCCCCCCTGCGACCCTGTTCAGGATAAGCGGGTCAAGATAATGGATGGATGGATGGATGGAACCAGGTCCACCTGACAAGCAGAAAGGCAGTGACTTTCCCACTGCAGTTTGCCTCTGCCAGTTCTGTTTTCACCACGGTGGCACCACCTGGCCACTTGACGATGGGACCAAATCCGCATGTGTGTGTGTTAATTTAAGTCGGGTCAGTCATCAGAATAACATCTTAATCATTCTGTGTGCAATATCTGTACCGAGACAGCAGGGGGCAGCAGTCAGCCGCAAAAGCTGAGGTGCAGCGGACGTCGGTGTGTGTTGCGCAGAACGCACAATGCTCGCACGGAGCTGTGGTTGAGCTGCAGCTGAGGTCAAATTCAGGACAAGATCTGGACCCTGCCCAAATCTGGAACATGGACTGAAGTAAAAAAATAAAATAAAAAAGCCACTCTGGGTTTTACTTCACGCGGTTAGTCGGCTAACTCAGTAACCCGCAAACCCACGATGACTCCATTCACGAGCAAATACAATGTTTGTGACCCACCCAGGATTAACATGGAGCCTGACATGTTTACAAATGCATTTTTAAACTGCTGTGAGCACATTCGCACGACTGCCTGTACACCACACGAAGAGCGGGGGACAGTATGGCCGTTATGAATATCAATAGCGAGTGTATTGCTGTATATATTTACTTGTTCATAGCAGAGTTGTCCTGGCTTTAAAAAAAAGTGTGGGGGGGGGGGGGGTGTCTTTCACATCATTTCGCAGCTCGGCTCAAACTCTCCCATGATGCTCCACCGGGCCCTGACCCCTGCCCCCTGACCTCTGACCCACAGTTCGCGAAGCGCCGTGGCGGAGAACGGAAAATACCCTGGGGAACTTTGTCCAGCCTCGCATCTACGAGAGCGCGCTGTGGGCATGCTGAGCATCATGGGAAATGTGCCCTGAACCAGTCCCCGGCCCCCGGCCCTGCTACAGACGGAAAACACGGCACACTCTCAGCAATACGGTGACAGAGGAGGCACATTTTCGTTTTTTAAGGATCAAATTTCCCAAATCTACCCTCAGAGCCCAGTAATGTTCTCTTTGGGCGCAAATGAGAATGTTTTCCGAGCAAAAAGATTTGATTGGAATTAGGGTACAATTTAATTATACATTGTTGGCTTGGGGTTTTTTTTTAAATGTACCAATAGGGTACCGCCCCAGTGACAAGCATTTGTACTTTTTTTAGGCACTTTTCACACCTTTATTTCTGAGAGTGTAGTCTTCATGCAGTAGCGACATGGCTCAGGTGGTAAGAGCAGTCGGAGGGTTGCCGGTTCGATCCCCCGCCCGGGCTGTGTCGAAGTGTCCCTGAGCAAGACACCTAACCCCCAAATCCTCCTGATGATCTGGTCGGTGCCTTGCATGGCAGCCAATCGCCGTCGGTGTGTGAGTGTGTGTATGAATGGGTGAATGGAGAAGCATCAGTTGTACAGCGCTTTGGATAAAGGTGCTATGTAAATGCCAACCATTTACCATTTAGCAGCATACTTGATTAGCACTGAGCGCTAGCCCTGGGTAATCTCCCCAGCTGCTATTTCAGAGAGCAGCAGCTGGGATTGTAGTCTCCCTCTCCCGCTCCCGAGTGAAGCCTGGCTGTGGTGGGGTTGAATTCCCTGGCTCCGACCGTGCTAATGCCCACAAATGTTTGGGGATAATAGTTCTCCGCAGACGTAAGCAGAAGCAATGCTAATGGGTTGAAATGAGTGCAATTCCCAGTGAGTCAGTAACTCTCGGCATTTGGATTTAGCTGGTGGAAACTGCACTAATGAAGGGGTGTGACTGGAAAAATGTGTCATTGATTTTCCTACCGAAAGCCTCAGAAACAGGTCTAATGCCACGTTTATTTATTACACTGCACTGTAAAAATCCCACTGGAAAAAAAAAGAAAAAGCTAATTTTGAGGAGAAAATGCTTAAAGTAAGCAAAACGATCTACCATCATCTACCATTTACATTTTACATCTACCAGTGAGGGAAGAAACACTATCTTTTAAACTAGAAAAGCTAAAATAGTCTGAAAGTAGCCAGTTTTGTCAACAATTTTGCACTGACGAGAGATTTAAAAGCTAACTGATATTCAGTGCTTTTTTGGCTGTCTTCTGAAAATCCTGTCTACTTATCAGAAAACATGAATTTTACAAGCTGAGGTACTGCAAGACCAGAGACACTTACCCGTCTCTACAACATCAATGCCAAATTAGCAGAGACAAAGTTTGTCTTTAAGCATTTTGTTGTGAATATTCTTATTACATCACATTACAATCACGCGGCAGACTCTCTTATTCAGAGCCACACAGAGAAACATTAAATTCTGCATCAATGAGCAATGCGCATCTCGTCAGGAATATTTTCCTCTGTGTGGTTAACTCCCTAACATTGGCTCTGATAAGTCTTGCAATCAGACGTTTAATTAATAATCGACAGCACATTAAGATAAGACTAAGACATAAACAACGTCAAAACGGGATCTGAAAAAGGCCAGCGGTCCCCATTCGAGTGTCCGCACAATCTCTCCACGCCAAAAGGCACCTCATTAACGCCAGTGTGAGGCTGAAAGAGCGCCGTGTTTATGACTTCACAGGTCCATGTTCCCGCGCAGCCACTGCGGGAGACTGAAGTGTACGGCCTTCGACGCACGTCTGTGGGAAACACTGTTTACAGCAAAGTGAGCTGCGAAAAATGTGCCCAGTCACTTTGGCAGGAAACCCAGCCGACCACAAAAACAAAGTTCCCGTCTCGTCTCTGTGCGATGAGGGGCGGCCTGTAGCGTAGTGGTTAAGGTACATGACTGGGACACACAGGGTCGGTGGTTCGATCCCCGGTGTAGCCACAATAAGATCCGCACAGCCGTTGGACTCTTGAGCAAGGCCCTTAACCCTGCATTGCTCCTGGGGAGGATTGTCTCCTGCTTAGTCTGATCAACTGTACGTCACTCTGGATAAGAGCGTCTGCCAAATGCCAATAATGTAATGTAATGTAATGATGTGATGTGATGTGATGTGATGTAATGATGTAATGATGTGATGTGCTGTAGCTGCAGTGAGCAGGGCTTCACGTTCTGCTTCACGCTCTGCTTCACGCTCTGCTTCACGTTCTGCTTCACGTTCTGCTTCATGTTCTGCTTCACGCTCTGCACAGAACGCAAGCCTCCTTCTGATTGGACTTGACGCCCCAGGTGACACGCTTGGGTTAATTGAGGACAAGGGCACGGTGCAAAAGGAAGAGAAACACACGCACTGTAAGGGACGAGGCATGGCGGGGACCAAGGGCTGTTGTAGGGACCAAATAGCGTTGTGGGGACCGAATAGCATTGTGGGGACTGAATAGCATTGTGGGGACTGAATAGCATTGTGGGGACCAAATAGCGTTGTGGGGACCGAATAGCATTGTGGGGACCAAATAGCATTGTGGGGACCAAATAGCATTGTGGGGACCAAATAGCATTGTGGGGACCGAATAGCGTTGTGGGGACTGAATAGCGTTGTGGGGACTGAATAGCGTTGTGTCTTGTGGGGACCGAGTGGTGTTGTGGGGACCAAAACCCTCCTTCTGGTCCTCTTGATTATCTCCAGGCAAGATCAATCAAGCACAGAAAAGTATTTGAATCCAAAACAATTGCATATTTGACACAGGGCTCGTACACCGCTGTGCTGCTGTTGCTTCTAAGAGTGAACATCCAGATTTTCTATTTCACAGGATTTTTAGAGCACTGCTGAAGCTGGTCTGTGCAGTTTGTGATTTATTTACACGTTAAAAACCACAGAAGCAAATAATTGAAACATTTACTACATATTTAATACTGTGCTTTATTTTTTGGTTGATAACACTGTATGGCATGTTACAGTACCCCTTTAGAGCAATAACGGTGTATTAGCACACACACATTTATAGAAATGCATAGAAAATAAAATAAAACAAAACTGTAAGTGCTTTCTGTAGATGTGCAATATCAAGTAATACTGTTTATACAACTAAACAATAGCACAAACAAAACACAAGTAGCCAAAAAATAAACAAACACCAACACATGAGGTCAACACGTGGAGACACCCTTCTCACCAGGACGGTGGTTTTTTTGTTTTTTGTTTTTGTTTTTTTTACA
>NC_083761.1:81973758-81986258 GCF_963514075.1 Conger conger | reverse complement strand
GGTAAATCTCACGAGCAGACCCCCAAAAATGTTCCAGCTCCATAAATACTTATTTATTCATTTACTGCCTTTCCCAATTTCCTGCCCAAACGGAACTGTCGACTCATCATAAGCGGGTTTTCTCTGGACCGTGGAGAGTGGTAATGCCTTTTTTCTTCAATTTTTATTTTCGAATTTTTTTTCCCTCCTTTTCTGATCAATCTCGATTTCCGCTGAGGCGCACAGATGGCAGGGTCAGCATTTGGTGCCAACAGCATGAGTCCATGGACCCAACCTGCCTTGTGTCAACAGTCCAGGCTGGTGTTGGACGTGTAATGGTGTGGATTTTGTTTTCTTGGCACGGCCTGTAGCGTAGTGGTTAAGGTAAAGGACTGGGACACGCAAGGTCAGGGGTTCTAATCCTGGTGTAGCCACAATAAGATCCGCACAGCCGCTGAGCCCTTGAGCAAGGCCCTTAACCCTGCATTGCTCCAGGGGAGGATTGTCTCCTGCTTAGTCTAATCAACTGTACGTCGCTCTGGATAAGAGCGTAATGTACAATAATGTAATGTAATGTAATGCACGCTTTGAGCCCTTTAATGCCAACAGATCATCACTTGAATGCCACAGCCTATTTCAGTATTGCAGCTGATCTTGTGCATCCCTTCATGGCCACAACGTCCCCGTCTTCTAATGGCTACTTCCAGCATGACAATGCACCACATCCCAAAATCAAAAGTCATCTCAAACTGGTTTCATGAACATGACAATGAGTTCAGTGTTCTTCAGTGGCCTTCCCAGTCACCGGGTCTGAATCCAATAGAACACCTTTGGGATGCGGTGGAACGGGAGATTCGCAGCATGAATGTGCAGCTGACAGATCTGCAGAAAAGTTGCGTGACGCAATCATGTCAACATGGAACAGAATGTCAAAGGAATGTTTCCGACATCTTGTGGAATCCGTGCCACGAGGCGGTTTTGAGAGCAAAGGGGAGGCCCTACCCAGTTTTCTTACCCACCCAGTATTCCTAATAAAGTGCTCAGTGAGTGT
The DNA here is from genome assembly GCF_963514075.1 of Conger conger. NCBI lineage: Eukaryota > Metazoa > Chordata > Actinopteri > Anguilliformes > Congridae > Conger > Conger conger. The sequence continues at coordinate 81,985,228 of NC_083761.1, read as the reverse complement.
ACGTCAGCCGCAAGACGAGAGAGAGGGGGAGAGAGAGTGAGAGAGGGAGGGAGAGAGAGAGAGAGGGAGGGAGAGAGAGAGGGAGAGAGAGAGGGGGGGAGCGGAGGGGTTTAGCTGGCCTGCAGTAGCAGCTGTAGCCAATTACTGTAGATAATTAGCGTTAGCCTTTATCTGTATCTGTGTTGCCTGCAGTGAGATTAGGGTCTATAAGAGGAGACACACACACACACACACACACCAGAGGGAGAGAGCAAGATGGAGAACTATGCCATTACAGCAACATCATCGACAACAACCACAGTTTATATTCAGCCGTTTAGTAAAACGTGTGAGTCTCACATATGTCTGGACTTCCCTCTCTGCAGTCCTCCAGCTAAGCTGGGCAATGTTGTACAATGATTCACTCAGACTGGACTGGACTGCACATTGTACGGTCAGGATCACAAACCCAACCTGTACGAATGATGATGAAAACTGGTTATTCCAACTAACAACTGGGCAACATATAGGCACATAATATTGGACCCCTAGCCAGCAATATGCCATTCATTTGTACCTTTTTTTTGCTTGGAAGACATACTCATTTGTGCCCAAAGAGAACTTGCATTGCGGTACTCTGCATTGCGGTACTTTTGGGAAATTCGATCCTTGAAGAAGAAATATGTAGAAATGTGCAGTCTGGATTTGAGCTGGCACATCATCGGTGTGCTTCACCGGATTTGCCACCCAAGAGCTCAGGATAAACACATTTACCACAGCAGGAATTGTTTTGTTTTTTTTCTGCACAAAAGAAAGCTTTTCCCAAAATCACAGGACCTGAGATCACACCAGGATCAGGGAGCCCCATGCTACGATGCAACGATGTAAACTGTAACCAGGGGAACACAACATTATCAGAGAAATGCCTTATTCTTCAAAACTAATTTGCTTACTGCTTCAAGAGAAATTATGCAGTTAACATAATATAACATAAAGGCCATTCATCTCGCCTTTTCCTACCCCTAAGTGTGCCTACTGCTTAGTTGCCTAAAAGCTAAATAGTACTGCACTATATTACAGGTATTTGTAGCAGACACTTTCATTTAGACATAACTTTCATATTTAGATATAGCTTTTCACATTTTTTACATCGTACAGTATCCATTCATGCAGCCGTATATATACTGAAGTGATTCGGGTTGAGTTCCTTGGTTGCAATAAATAGTCTTGTGTGTAAAACTTTCTTCCCCTTTTCATCTGAAGCTTGGGCCAGTTTTGACAGTTACATTTGTCAGTTAAAAGCAGTTTAACTGTGAGAAAGAGGGAGGGATGATGGTGTGAAGGGATAAAAGAAAGGGATAGGAAGGGATGAAAGTTTTACTGCATACTGGTCACAGTTTAACCAGTAGGAAATGTAATCATATTGCTACTACTGCGCAAATAACAAGTAATTTGCATGAATCTAAACCTTGTGACAAGATAACTCACAGTGAAGGCCGGGTTCTAAGACCGATTTGTCATCCATGCAGTTACATAAGCGTGTATTTACCCAACAGAAAGCCACAAAGGTCCCGTTTACAGAGCGTCTGAGGCCACATTAATGTAAACTGCAACCAAAATATTTTGTATCGAGGGAACAAAAGGCAAACAAGCAAACTACACAGAGACGTTCTCACAGGGTTAAGGTTTCTCAATTTACCGAAAGACAAACAAATATCAGATTAAACCAACAAGAAAATGTCCTTCACAGGAAGCGGTTTGAGGAGCAATTCTGAGACATTCTGTACCGTGGCCCCGGGCCAGAACTCCAGGCTGAGAGCGGCTAGTTTGGGCAACCCCCCACCCCCGCCCCTCGCTGCTCATTCCCTCCCCCAACCTTAATCTCCCCTGAATCACAGCCAGAGAAATATTATTCCAAACCCATAAAAAGCTACAATGTTAGAAACAAAATGAAATCCAGGAGGTCCCAGCAAGGGATGTTGGATGTAATTTTAAAAAAGGGTCTTGCGATCGATCAGGGCGCCGTTGTGTAACTGTCGTCAACTTCCAGACACCTCTCTGCTCAGCAACAAACTTATCTGACCTTCTTTAAACCCGGTTACGCTACTGAGAACACATTATCTTCAGATAACCTGGGTGAGAGGGAAATGGGTGGGGGAGAGGATGGGAGGAGAGTGATAGAGAGATAGAGAGAGAGAGAAACAGTGAGAGGTAGAGAGAGAGTGAGAAATAGAGACAAAGTGAGAGAAACAGAGACGGAGGGAGAGAACCAGGGGGAAAGAGAGGGAGAGAACCAGAGAGAGAAACAGTGAGAGGTAGAGAGTGAGAGAAAGAGGGAGAGAGACAGAGAGACGGAGGGAGAGAAACAGAGAGACAGAGTGAGAGAAACAGTGAGACGTAGAGTGTGAGAAAGAGGGAGAGAGACAGAGAGAGACAGAGGGAGAGAAACAGAGTGAGAGAAACAGTGAGAGGTAGAGTGAGAGAAAGAGAGAGAGAGAGAGAGACAGAGTGAGAGAAACAGTGAGAGGTAGAGAGTGAGAGAAAGAGGGAGAGAGACAGAGAGAGACGGAGGGAGAGAAACAGAGAGAGACAGAGTGAGAGAAACAGTGAGACGTAGAGTGTGAGAAAGAGGGAGAGAGACAGAGAGAGACAGAGGGAGAGAAACAGAGAGAGACAGAGTGAGAGAAACAGTGAGAGGTAGAGAGTGAGAGAAAAAGGGAGAGAGACAGAGAGAGACGGAGGGAGAGAAACAGAGAGAGACAGAGTGAGAGAAACAGTGAGAGGTAGAGAGTGAGGGAGAGAGACAGAGAGAGACAGAGGGAGAGAAACAGAGGGGGAGGGGCGAAGGGAGAGAAACAGAGAGAGAGAGAGAGAGAAACAGGGAGAGACAGAGAGAGACGGAGGGAGAGAAACAGAGACAGGGAGAGACAGAGAGAGACGGAGGGAGAGAAACAGAGACAGGGAGAGACAGAGAGAGACGGAGGGAGAGAAACAGAGGGGGAGAGATGAAGGGAGAGAAACAGAGAGAGAGAGAAACAGTGAGAGGTAGAGAGTGAGAGAAAGAGGGAGAGAGACAGAGAGACGGAGGGAGAGAAACAGAGGGGGAGAGGCGAAGGGAGAGAAACAGAGAGAGAGAGTGAGACAAACAGGGAGAGACGGAGAGAGACGCAGGGAGAGAAACAGAGACAGGTAGAAAGAGAGACACCCTCCTTACCTTCTCTGGTTCCGGGAGGCACTCCAGCAGTGACACCGTGCTGTGTGACCGCTGCACTTCCCCGTTGCTCCCACAGGGGGCAGCGCGAGGCGGCCGCAGGGTCATGGCCTCCAGCACCACCTCGTACAGGGTCCTCGTGATCAGCGGGGACGGCAGCTCACGCAGGTAGTCCTTCAGGATGCCTGACCAAAAATAAATAAATAAATAAATAAATATATAAATAAATCAACAGCCAAACCCCAACTGGAAAGACGAAGCAGAGCTACATTTTACAATATTCAGAAGTTAAGAAATGTGAGAGATTGTATCCAGACTCACACTGGCCACACAACTTTTGAGACTCCACACGCTTACAGGATGGTGTTGAGAACAAGCATGTCCTCTCTCTCTGTTCATCCACCACCCTTTCCTCCACTGCACCTCCTTTCTACCCCTCCATCCTCCCCCCCCTCCTTTGTCTTACCCTCCTCTCCTCCAACTCTCCCACAACCCCATTGGCTGATGAATCCTACATTCCCATTGGCTGGTGAATCCCACACTCCCATTGGCTGGTTAATCCCACAACCCCATTGGCTGCTGAATCCCACATTCCCCTTGACTGATGAATCCCACATTCCCATTGGCTGATGAATCCCACAACCCCACTGATCGGTGAATCCCACAACCCCATTGGCTCACGCAGCCCACATCCCCATTGGCTGGACGGGGTGGGGTCACTGACCGGTGATGACGTTGATGTCGGGGTACAGCTCTTCCGTCAGGGTGACGGCACCGCTGTCACGCTCGAACGCGTCTCTCAGCTCCTTCTTCACCGCCGCTGAGCCACACAGCCGATACAGCCCCACCACCTGCAGGGGGAGCCAGAGAGTCACACACGCTGCAGTGATACAGACCCACCACCTGCAGGGGGAGCCAGAGAGTCACACGCTGCAGTGATACAGCCCCACCACCTGCAGGGGGAGCCAGAGAGTCACACGCTGTAGTGATACCGCCCCACCACCTGCAGGGGGAGCCAGAGAGTCACACGCTGCAGTGATACAGCCCCACCACCTGCAGGGGGAGCCAGAGTCACACGCTGCAGTGATACAGCCCCACCTGCAGGGGGAGCCAGAGAGTCACACGCTGCAGTGATACAGCCCCACCACCTGCAGGGGGAGCCAGAGAGTCACACGCTGCAGTAATACAGCCCCACCACCTGCAGGGGGAGCCAGAGAGTCACACACAGCCGATACAGCCCCACCACCTGCAGGGGGAGCCGGAGAGTCACACGCTGCAGTGATACAGCCCCACCACCTGCAGGGGGAGCCAGAGAGTCACACGCTGCAGTAATACAGCCCCACCACCTGCAGGGGGAGCCAGAGAGTCACACGCTGCAGTAATACAGCCCCACCTGCAGGGGGAGCCAGAGAGTCGCACGAGCTGCTCAGACCACTAACCGCGACCACAAGCACAACAGTAACCTCAACTGGCAAATGCAAACACGACTGCAACCATGACACGCAACGACAACAACAGGCAAATCGAAATCGCAACCTGCAGCCGCAACCATAACCATAACATGCATTACATTATTACATTATTGGCATTTGGCAGACACTCTTATCCAGACAGTTGATTAGTCTAAGCAGGAGACAATCCTCCACTGGTGCAATGCAGGGTTAACTGCCTTGCTCAAGGGCCTAATGGCTGTGCGGATATTATTGTGGCTACACGGGGGATCATTACCACCGACCTTGCGGGTCCCAGTCCTTACCTTAACCACTACACTACAGGCCGCACACAAGTCTAACACATTTGGCTGTGGGTTAGCCAAAGCACAGGGGAGTATTAGTGTAAATACGCGGGTAGAAGACATTGTGGAAATTAAGTCACGTAAGTTACAACTAATTCCACAGCTTGCTTCCCTCCTCTGATCTCACAAATCTTTCACAGTCTTTCTCCTAATGTCCATTTTCTCAGGTCCCCGTGAACAGCATACTCATGCAGCAAATTCACACTTAACTACACCCCTGCCAGACATTACATTACATTACATTACATTATTGGCATTTGGCCCTAGAGGGAAGTACAATTTCAACTGCAGACCTCTTCGTTCAGCCTCCCCAGGTCACTTGGCCCCTCCCCCTCTCCGAACTTCCACCTCACGCTCACAACTGTCTGTTCTGGCTCCACGGTGGTGGAACAAACTCCCCGTTGAGGTCAGAACTGTAGAATCTCTTCCCACCTTCAAGCGCAAACTGAAGACGCACCTCTTCAAGCAGCACCTCTCCCCGTCCCTCCCCACCTCCCTGTGAACCTTAATTGTTGTCTTTCTGTGATTAACTTTTTTGCGTATCAGTATTTTTAGTTTGGCTAGGTAAGCAGTGTTTGGCTAGTTAAGGGGTTTGGTCATACTTTTGCTTGGTTTGTTTGTTTGTTTGTTAAAAAAAAAAATCCATATCTTTGTTCTCCAGGTAGCAGTTGAAATTGTACTTCCCTCTAGGGTCTTTCCGCACATTTATCCCTGGTTATGGGTATGCACTTTGTTGTACATCGCTCTGACTAAGAGCGTCTGCCAAATGCCATTAATGTAACATGCAGGGACGGAGCTCAACTCTCACAAGTAAGTGTGGCTGCCGCTGTTCGGCCGGGAATGTCACACTGAGGCCGCGAATGTTTTTCACAAACAGACTTGGAGGGAAAGTGTTGAACTCAGACAACACCTCGCAGTGGAGACATAAACAACATCACAACAATAACACTACATTTCCACAACAGCTGCAAACGATCACATTCGAGGCGTTCTGATGGTCATGGTCCCCACACTGCAAAAAAATGAGCGCTTTTAGTCTTGTAATAAGACTTGAGATTTATTTTATTTTTTTCCCCTCAAGAAGAATATATTAACTTGTTTTACGACACTGTTTGCCTAACACGCCTCATTTGCAGTTGTTTTGTGTCATTTAGCAAAGAAAAGTAACAGAAATAAGATTTTAAGAAGTCTAAATATAAGACTAAGATACTTGTTAAGACTGACTTCTTTCTTATCTTATTTTCAGTGCAGCACCACCCTGTACACCCCACACCCCGCACCAAACTACCAAACCTGAGGACCAGAAAAGTGACACCGGACACTAGAGGGGTTTAAATCTCTGACCTCAGAGCAATTCAACTCCATCACAATCCTTAAGCAAACAATTCAGTACACAAATGTCTCATGTCACCACAATTTGATTATATTGATACGATTCAATACACTGATGACAGAAATCGATGTACTTAGTATTAGTGGAATATAGACGATTAAAACAACAGTGAACATAAGTTCCCGGCATGTTTATTTTCAAGAAGTGCCAAATTTAAGTGTCTTTTAGAAATTGTCGTTTTAAATAGATTAAAATTGATTCCAAATCGATAAGGTTGAATTGACACATTTCACTGATATTCCCCCCCCCCACAGGTGGTCATTGCAGAACACGATTGTTGTTTTTACTTAAACCATCTCTGTGTGGATTTTGATGTCGGTTTGGAGTCACTGTCCTGCTGACGTACGGATGTACATACGTTGTTATTTTACGTAGATTCTTTAAAATAGATTCTTACATTTCAAATCAATGCAGTTGAGCTGGCACCTAAAGATCGATGCATCGCATTATTAGCGTACCACGCACAGAACCAGAACCAGAACCAGAACCAGAACCAGATCCACACCCCTCCCCGCTCACCTTCAGCCCCCGGGCCTCGATCTCGGCCACGCACTTCTGGATGATGAGCGGCACCCTTGAGTGCAGAGCCCTCCTTGTCCACCAGGTGGCGCAGCACCACGCCGAACACGCTGGCGGGCTGGGGCGCGCTGTGGCCGGGCTGGGGGGGGTCCCACTGCTCCAGCAGGGTCAGCTTCACGTACAACTGCCCCCGCGGCTCCAACCTCACACACAGCTGCTGAGAACGGGAGCCTGGGGGGGAGGGGGGAGAGAGGGAGAGAGTGAGAGAGAGAGAGAGAGAGAGAGAGGGAGAGGGAGGAAGAGAGAGAGAGAGAGGGGGAGAGAGGGAGAGAGAGAGAGAGAGAGAGGGAAGAGAGAGGTGGAGGGAGGGATGGGAAGGAGAGAGAGGGAGAGGGGGAGGGGGAAGAGAGGGAGAATGAGTGAGACATAGAAAGGGAGAAGGAGGGAGAGAAAGACAGAGAGGGAAAGAGAAGGAGAGCATGACAGAGAGGGAGGGAGTACAGGAAGTGGTAAGACAGGAATATAAATGAGTGTATGATAAAAACAGGATGGGTAAATACTGCACTTCACTGTGGCTGAGAATATGAACGAAGGGTCGCGACTCCGGTGGGGAGGGCCAGCTACCCCTGCAGAGTGCAGTGTGGAGTGCAGTGTGTGTAGTGTGGAGTGTGTAGTGTGCAGTGTGCCGTGTACAGTGTACATTGTGCAGTGTGCAGTGTGGATTGTGGATTGTGCAGTGCGGAGTGTGGATTGTGCAGTGCGGAGTGTGGGGTACAGTAAAGCCCCGTTTAAACACCCACAGGGCCCACAGCACACGGCTGTGGCCCACTCCAGGTGTCCACACCCGTCTGCAAAGTCTGGGTCAAACGGTCATTCAAAAAAACTTGACACTACATTACAGAAATCCAGCTGCCACCTTTATCCAAAAGGACTTACAGTTAACTAGACTACAGGCCGTACCACTGTAGCCTCTCTTCACAGTGAAAGAACCGTTCTCACAAACGATAAAGGGAATGAAAGATAGACGCCCGGCGGGTTAGTAGCACGATGAACTGTGAATTCCCGTTTTTTTTTTTTTGTAAGTTTACCGACATCTAAAGAGTCAAAGCATTTGAAGTGCGTATTCGACCCAGATGTGCTGTCCGTCTGTCTCTTTATGTTAAAAGGCTCTCCTTAAAAAGCCTGACCTTTCCCTGACGGTGGGAATGTACCCCCTGAGTAATCTACGGCACACAGTGAAGCAAACAAGTGAGGAGGAAGTCTGAACACGGCAGACGATAATTAGCGGGGTTATTTCTGATTCTGAGCTCTGTGTGTGAGTGTGTGTGTGTGTGTGTGTGAGAGAGGTGTGTGTGTGTGTGTGTGTGTGTGTGTGAGAGAGAGGTGTGTGTGTGTGTGTGTGTGTGTGTGTGAGAGAGTGAGAGAGTGAGTGTGTGTGTGTGTGTGTGTGCGTGAGAGAGTGAGAGAGTGAGTGTGTGTGTGTGTGTGTGCGTGAGAGAGTGAGAGAGTGAGTGTGAGTGTGTGAGTGTGTGTGTGTGTGTGTGTGTGAGGTGTGTGTGTGTGTGTGTGTGAGGTGTGTGTCTGCGAGTGAGTGTGAGTGAGTTTCTCAGGTCCGTTCATCCTAAATGGCTCCTGTGACATTCGTTCAGTATTTATGGACAGGGTGAATCGCAGACGCCTCCCAAGACTAAAAAATGTCTTTTAAAAACACGCACTTATGAAGAGGAAGTACCAAAATAAGGCCTGAGATTATTTCATGCTGCACGTCCACCTACAGACGATCTATAAAGCCCCGTCTGGGACACATTTGGGTTTCTATCCACTGCAGAGTTTAAGAGCTCCAAGACTTTATTCTCACAAGACGACTGAAGTCACCGTTTCCACTAGAAAGTCCAATGAAGGGGAACACTTGACCGGCACGCCGTAAAGCTGACATCACTGTCTGTCATAACGTCTGTCAAAACCAGCCGTGACCATTACAGCTGGTGCTGATCTCCTTCCACTGACATAACGCACATCACTAGCACAGTTATTCTGAAGTGGAATGCGCTTTCATGACTGGCAATGAAAGGTCCTATGTCATGACTAAGCCAGTCTTTATAGCATATAGTTCAATACACTGTCAGTGACTTCTTCAGGTATTTATTAGACTTAATCTTAAGTTGCTTTGGATAAAAGTATCAGCTAAATAACCATAATCCCTAGTGTCAAAAACAGCTATGACCAGTTTGAAATGACCAGTTTGAAGTTTCAAAACACAACCTGAGCTGGTCAGACCATGTTGAGTACAGAGCTGGTCTGAACTGGTCAACCAGCCGCATCAGAACCTAGCTTGGGCAGGTTTTTGCGTGGGGGACGCCCCCCCCCCCCAGGCCTCACCTCTGAACAGCTGTGGCACGGCCACCTCGGCCAGGCCGCAGACGCGGTTGCGGGCGGCGGCGGCGGCGCCGGAGGCCGAGGACACGCTGGAGGCCGGGTGCGGCGTGAGCAGCACCAGCTTCAGCAGCCGCGCGCGCTCCAGCTCCAGGTTGAAGGTGTGGTTGAGCGGCAGGGAGCGCCCCCTGCAGGTGAGCAGGGCGGTGCGCGCGCGCGTCACCCCCGTCCACCTGGATGGCGCAGAACACCTCCCGGCCGGCGTCCATCTTGGGCGCCTTCAGGATGTCCTGGGCGCCCAGCAGGTGCACGGTGAGCAGGCCGGAGACGCGCTGGGCGCAGCGGGGCTGGTCCGACAGCGAGTAGGGCCGGAAGGCGGCGGGGTCCTGGGCCGGGGCCGGGGCGGGGCCGGGGGGGGCCCCTGTTTGGGCAGCAGCTCGGGGGAGTCCCCGTCGCTCAGGTAGCCGGCCTTGCCGGCGGAGCGGGGGGCGCGAGGGCCGGCGCAGGGGCCGGGCGGGGCGCGCTGCTGTCCAGGTGGTAGCGGCTGATGACGTTGCTGGAGGAGGACTCCTCCGCGCGGGCGCCCTGGGGGGGCGAGGCCCCCGGGGCGTGCCGCTGGGAGCGGGACGTGCGCAGGCTCAGTTTGCGCCGCAGTTCCGGCAGCTTCCGCATCTTCAGGGAGAGCTTCCGCACCGTCCCCGGCGACTTGATCCTGTCCATCACGCTGGCCCCCGCCCCCTCTCTTCTGCGACCCGGGGCTGTCCGAGGGACCCGCCCCCGCGCCGTTACCCCCGGCGACGGCCCCCGCCGGCTGGGGCTCCACCTGCGCTGCCTGCCGGGGCAAATCTGAGAGAGAGAGAGAGAGAGGGAGGGAGAGAGGGAGAGAGGGAGGGAGAGAGAGAGGGAGGGAGGGAGAGAGAGAGAGGGAGGGAGAGAGAGAGGGAGAGAGGGAGGGAGGGAGAGAGAGAGAGAGAGAGAGGGAGAGAGAGGGAGAGAGAGGGAGAGGGAGAGAGAGGGAGGGAGAGAGAGAGGGAGGGAGGGAGAGAGAGAGGGAGGGGGAGAGAGGGAGAGGGAGAGAGAGAGAGTGAGGGAGAGAGAGAGGGAGAGAGAGAGGGGAGGGAGGGAGAGAGAGAGGGAGGGAGGGAGAGAGAGAGAGAGGGAGGGGGAGAGAGGGAGAGAGAGAGACAGGGAGGGAGAGAGAGAGAGAGGGGGATAGAGAGAGAGAGGGAGAGGGAGGGAGGGAGAGAGAGAGAGAAGGAAAGAGGAAGAGAGAGGGAGAGAGAGGGGGAGGGAGGGAGAGAAGGAGGGGAAAAAGAAGTGAATGAATGTTCTGAGATATTTTAAGCTGCATGCATCCACACCTCAGATCCGTTTCACCCGAATGGGCGCTGTGACCTTCGTCTCGCAGTATTTTTGGAAAGGGTGCAGAGACTCGCACAACTACCAACACCTAGGTCTGACAGGAAGTGCCGTTCCAAGAAAGGCACGTGCAGGGTGAGAACTGGAATCGGCTAAATATACAGTAAATAACATGTAGCAATAACTGTCGTGTTCCTGAATCCACTTTAAAAAACCATGGAAACTAAATTGAACAGGATGAAACTAAAGGTCTCAATATGAATGTTGCAACTGAGGGGTGTTTAAATCAGAAAAACTTTAAAGCAGCTCCTTTGTAATCTGTACCCAAAGTTTGCCATTCTATGATCGGGCAAATGGCTACATTTGAGTGTCGAAGGTCTGCTTGTTGTATGTAGCATGGACAATTCCTAAGAGCTTAATTATTTAATGAATGAATAATAAAATCATAGCAATCAACAGCTAACATGGACACTCCATTTTGTGTCGAGACTGGAGGTGACATGCAGTTTCCAAAACACCACATCGGTCCCCCTGTTCTGTTGTGTTCTGTCCCGACCTGGATATCAAATACGCGATTGCTTTGGATTCAAATCCAAGAGGAACAGAAGACCAATACACAGAGAAACTCAGTAAAGCGTAGAAAAGTATTTGAGTCCAAAACAATTCTGCATGTGATCCAGGTCTGGGTCTGGTTCTGGTTCTGGTTCTGTGGCATTGTGTCAGGCCAGGAGCGACATCACTTCATGGTGGGGGCAGCCGACAGCCGAGTGAATAAGGTAAATGGTAAATGGCAGGCATTTATATAGCGCCTTTATCCAAAGCGCTGTACAATTGATGCTTC
>NC_083761.1:81944592-81967092 GCF_963514075.1 Conger conger | reverse complement strand
GGTGAGAAAGAACGAGGCTGATCAGGACAGAAAAACAGGGAGGGCAAGAGGGAGCCAGGGAGAGAGAGGGAGAGAGAGAGAGAGGGAGAGGGAGAGGGAGGAAGAGAGAGAGAAAGGGGGCTCTGTTGTCCCTCCCTCATGTGGTCCACAGATGGAGAGAGATAAAGACTCTATTGACAGTTACTGCTGAGCTACAGATCACACGCAAAGCCACACACACATTACACACACACACTTGCTCACATACATACATATACACACACACACACACACACACACACACACACATAAACACACACACAGACACACACATACATACAGGCCTGCCCTGAACACACGCGCACACACACACACGCACACACACACCACATGTACACAAACAAAGAATCATAAGGTCAAACACACAGACCCGGGAACACAGGGAGCTGCTACTCATCAGTTCTGACCTGGCCACTGAACTGAACATCATGCACAGTGGTACTCTCTCTCACACACACACACACACACACACACACACACACAGGCAGAGGAACGCAGGCCCACTTTACAGGGCAGGCTGAGCTATGTTTAAGTGAGATGTCCATTTATAACTGTGTGGACAGGCACTTAAACAGGCACCTGAGCTCCACACGGAGAAGCTGCCGGAACTAAAGGCTCTGGTGGATCACTCACACACACACTCACACTCACACTCACACCGCTCACACTCACACACACACACACCGCTCACACACACACACACACACACACACACACACCGCTCACACACACACACACACCACACACACACACACTCACACTCACACACACCGCTCACACACCGCTCACTCACACTCACACTCACACACACACTGCTCACACACACACACACACACACACACTCACACACTCACACTCACACTGCTCACACTCACACACACACACACACAAACACACTCACACAGAGACACACTCACAGCTGCCTGTGGCCGATGCCTCATAACTGATTATCATTCTCACCCACAGAGCTCACAAACACACATGTACTCTCTCACTCTCTCACTCTCACACACACAAACCCCAGCCTGCTATACTCACTCACACACTCAGACATGAGCATGAAGGTAGGAAGGGAAGAAAAGGAGGAATGAGAATGAAAAGAGAGAGAGGGAGAGAGAGAATGAAAAGAGAGAGGGAGAGAGAGAATGAAAAGATAGAGGGAGAGAGAGAATGAAAAGAGAGAGGGGGAGAGAGAATAAAAAGAGAGAGGGAGAGAGAGAATAAAAAGAGAGAGGGAGAGAGAGAATAAAAAGAGAGAGGGAGAGAGAGAATTAAAAGATAGAGAGGGAGAGAGAATGAAAAGAGAGGGAGAGAGAATGAAAAGATAGAGAGGGAAAGAGAATGAAAAGATAGAGGGGGAGAGAGAATGAAAAGAGAGGGAGAGAGAATGAAAAGATAGAGGGGGAGAGAGAATGAAGAGAGAGGGAGAGAGAGAATGAAAAGATAGAGAGGGAGAGAGAATGAAAAGATAGAGAGGGAGAGAGAGAATGAAAAGATAGAGAGGGAGAGAGAATGAAGAGAGAGAGAGGGGGAGAGAGAATGAAAAGATAGAGAGGGAGAGAGAGAATGAAAAGATAGAGAGGGAGAGAGAGAAGTAATGAATTGGGTGAGTGGGAAAGATAAAAACAGGAGGTAGAGAGATGAAAGTGAAAAGGTGAGTGTCACTGCCTCTCAGAGGGGCATCTCACGCGGGACACGTGGGGGAGGAAGAGGAGGAATAATGAGGAAGAGGAGAAGGAAGAAGGACAATTAGAAGAAAAGCAAGAAGAGGAAGTAGTCATGGCAGTGGTAACAGTAGCAGTAGCAGGAGTAATAGTAACAGTAGTAGTAGTAGTAGTAGTAGTAACAATAGTAACAGCAGTAGTAGTATCAGTGGTAAGTGGTAGTAGTAACAGTAGTAGTAACAATAGTAACAGCAGTAGTAGCAGCAGCAGTAGTAGTAGTAACAGCAGAAGTAGTAATAGTTGTAGCAGTAACAGTAGTAGTAACAATAGTAACAGCAGTAATAGTAGTAGCAGTAGTAGTAGTAACAGTGGTAGTAGTAATAGTATTAGTAGTAGTAGTGCAATGGAAACAGTCGTGTTAGAACACAAGGTAGTATGTTTGTGCAGGGCCTCACCAAAATGCCCAGTCTTAGAGAGAAGAGCCATTCCAGCCAGAGTGGGTATCAGTGCGTGTAACAAGCTAGCACACAGACAGAGACAGAGACAGAGACAGAGACAGAGACAGAGACAGACACAGACACAGACACAGACACAGACACAGACACAGACACAGACACAGACACGTCCCTCTTCTGTCCAATCAGCAGCCACCGCCAGCACCTGACCCTGTGCGACTGAGGCGTTACCCATGAGCCTCTGCAGCGCAGGTCAATGAGCACAGAGCCGGGGCCAAAATACTTCCACCCCTCCGCCAAAACCGCTCCTCATTCCTGCCTCCGCATTCCCACGCAACAAAGCTGATCCTGGATCAGCCCCGGCGTCTGTCACCGCTGTGGACGGGCCGCATTCCCACGCAACAACGCTGACCCTGGATCAGCCCCGGCTTCCCCTGACAAAACACTTACTGCTGCTACTGTGACACTGTACTGTGTGGTTCAAGCCCCAGCGTAGCCACGGTAACATCAACGCAGCTGTCGGGCCCTTAATGCCACATTTCTCCCCTGCTTTGTCTAATCAACTGTAAGTCGCTTTGGATAAAAGTGACAGCGAAATAAGTAACTGTTAGGAAGTTACAGTGCAGTGCAATGCAGTTCTACTTCATGAGTGGCCGGTAGCGTAGCGGTTAAGGTACATGACTGGGACACGCAAGGTCGGTGGTTCGATCCCCGGTGGACAATAAGATCCGCACAGTCGTTGGGCCCTTGAGCAAGGCCCTTAACCCCGCATTGCTCCAAGGGAGGATTGTCTCCTGCTTAGTCTAATCAACTGTCAGCATCTGCAAAATGCCATTAATGTAATGTAATGAGTGCTGCACATGAACTTGTGAAACTGCATTATAACTGCAGTAACGCTGCAATTTAAAAGAACAAGCACGGCCATAATAGGTCCACAGTATTTCTGCAGTAATCACAATCTTTACAGTTGAAGTGCAGTTGTTTTCTGTAAGGGTCTGCTTTCAGCAATTCAATTGATCTGTCATTTCGCTGACTATGTTATCCAAAGTGACTTAAAGTTGATTAGACTAAGCAGGGGATAATCCCCCCAGGGGCAATGTGGGATTAAGGGCCTTGCTCAAGGGCTTGTACCACTAAACTAGCTATTAACACTGTGTTGACATTAACCCGTTCACAAGGACCTAAAAAAGACTGATATATCTAGAAAGCATTAGACACGTTCCAAGAGTCTTCTTGTGGCCAAAATAAGCAGCCAAGAAAACCGGAGCAAATCCCCAAACAAACACAAATTCAGTTTGCGACAAAATATGCATCGCAGACGTGAACATTTTTTAAAGTGAATTTCCAAAGCGTAAGTCTCGAGACAGCACAACAGAGTTTAAAAATAGATGGAGTAACACAAAGAAACCGTTCTTTTTGGATGGTCAGTACAGTCCCCTCCATGACAAAAAAGTTCTAAATATGAAAATGCAGTGGCAGAGAGAGAGAGAGAGAGAGAGAGAGAGAGAGAGAGAGAGAGAGAGAGAGAGAGAGAGAGAGAGAGAGAGAGAGAGAGAGAGAGAGATTCTTCAGCGAACACAGTCTAGTTTGTCATGAGCCTTCGCGTCAATAGAAGCCCCCTGTTTCGAGCGACCGCACGCAGTCTCCAGGTCTGCCGCGCCGTCATCCAACCCAAACCGATCTGGGGAGGCGTAATTCACAGCGCAAAACCCAGCATGGGGGACGCTGGCTCACACACAAAGTGCTTCATTCATTTAAAAAAAACCTCTTTTTTAACTTCGGTGGGGAAACCTAGGACCTGCCCAAATGCCCCTGTTGCCTTCCCCGGCTCAAACCATGCCAGCCCCAAATAAATGGACACCTCTATATTTCCAATGTTGACAAGAATCGCCAGCGCCGATGAGGACTCAAGCTCGTGGCAGACTCTCCTAATTCGAGCCGCGGCGCACGCTCTTGAATGGCTGAATTACGTAACAGTCGCATAGTTGCAGACAAACGCGTTTCTCGCTCCCTTTGCCAACATAACGGTACCCAGTCTACTCAACCGAGCCTTCGTGCCGTTGCTCCTGATTACCCACCATCCGTTTCACGTGAAATCAGACGGTGTCTAAACGCAATAACCAAGTTAGCTGGGGTCGCAGCGTGTCCACACTGTGCACATCGGCTAAACGTTTTCTTCCCTCTGTTGCGAAACGAGTTTAAATACTTCCAAATGTTTTAGATCGCCAACCTTGACGTAACAAACCAAAGTTCAGTGATTAGCAAACAAGACATCGACGACGCAATGTTAAATCTTTACACAATGAGAAAAATAGACAAACACATTTAGGCTAGATTTGCCTCGAAGAAGGGTGAATGTTTTCAACGGTAAACACATTGCTTACGGGTGAAATGTGAAGATATAGACTGAACAGTGTTGAGTCAAGTCACGAAACATTAATGTTTTTTCCCCAATCACAGAACATTTACAATATACTATGTAGCTGGCGACATTCCTCATTCGTTTACATTGCTATTGATATTCGCATTCACTAATATTCACATTTGTTAACAGAGGCACATTAAGATTCAGTGATTTCCACCGCATGTGATTAAAAAAACAATCTAGGCTACCAGCAAACTACTTAATGTAGCCTACACTCTTGACTAAACTTTCTTACCCCCAAGCTTTGGGTCTGTTTTCCTACGGTATTTCTCCTTGCCCCGGAGCCGAGAGAAAGTCCTTCTAAGCAGAGGTTCAGCCATGACTGCAGACCCCGTATCCTATTCCTGCGTGCCGTAGGGGACGAAATGCGGAGTTATCCCCAAAAAACTACACGGACTCAAACATCCTCTATCCCCGCAAACATTGGATCCAGCTCCGTCGGGAAAAGAGTGTCTCTCTGCAACTCCATCGCTCCGGACCTAGCTGCGACTTCCCAGCTTGTCCAGTTCCTTTGGCCAAATTTCACAGGAAACAAATTCCTGGGATTCTTTCCCAAAGTTTTTTTTTTTTTTTTTTTACCTCCTCCAGTCGGAGAAGAGAGGTCGAGAAACAATGGGTGCTCATGGGATTTGTAGTTCTGAATTCAACTCAGCATTCGCTTTCAAGTCTATATATAGTAATAACATTAGATTGACGCACATTATTTTCTTAAAGAGGAACTGCAACTATGTGTGCGTGTTTGCAATATTCTCATGTAGGCGACTTCCTATCCAACAGATTCCAATCCAAAAGTGTGGATCCAAATATTGGCTAATTGGCCTATTCCCAAACACAGCCACACTGCTTTACATGCATGTATTGTGTAATAGGACTACTTATCCAAGGCGAGTTTCATGATATAGATTTAACAGAGTATCCGTCTATTTCATTGATATAATTCCATTAATGTAATTGGTGGTATGGTTTGGCTATAGCGAATTACGTTTATGCGCGTGTGAGGTCACGTGAATGTAAACGGGCAGGTCGGGCGTTGAGTAGAGAGCTGTGACATAACATAGTTTTATGTACGTTTTATGTATGTTTAAAAAAATATATAGATTTAACATAGTATCCGTCTATGTCACTGATATAATTCCGTTCATGTAATTGATGGTATGGTTTGGCAACAGCGAGTTACGTGTCCGCGAGTGTGAGGTCACGTGACTTTAAACGGGCGGGTAGGACGTTGAACAGAGCGCATTTATCGCAGACGGCTGTAATCACATCGCTCGGCGTCTGCGGGGACCATGAATGCAGACCCCTGTTTCCGCTCCGTCTCACCCCTTTATTGGCCCAAAATAATGCCGGGGGTTGGCATTTCTGTCGGGGTTGGGCATTTTGAGGCGATGCAGCCACTGACAAAACATGCAAGTCTGCCAAAAAATAGTCGAGTCATAGTGCAGGGTAGGAGAAACAAGAAAGCCATTTGCAGTGTGTGTGTGTGTGGGCGCGCGCGTGTGTGCGTGTATATGAATGTGTATGGGGGTGGGGGTGGGGGGGTTGTTACTCATGTTTAGTTTTTCTTTCTTGGGTGTGGGGGTTTGTTTTTGTTGTTTATCACTTATCTATGTCAACGCTTTTGCAACACAAATTTACTTGTCATGCAAATAAAGCACATTTGAATTTGAATTTGAATTTGAGAGAGAGAGAGAGGGAGGGAGAGAGAGAGTTCATAGTCTATTACATCAGCACATACAGCCCTACTTATTGTAATTCCAACTTCTTTCACACGCAGATAAAACACTCAAATGGGCCATTTCCTGCAACAATGGCTACACATATAAAGTTGGCAACTGCTGTAGCCTATTCACTTCAACATCAAACGTGGGGCGGCCTGTAGCGTAGTGGTTAAGGTAAATGACTGTCGGTGGTTCTAATCCCCGGTGTAGCCACAATAAGATCCGCACAGCCGTTGGGCCCTTGAGCAAGGCCCTTAACCCAGGGGAGGATTGTCTCCTGCTTAGTCTAATCAACTGTACGTCGCTCTGGATAAGGGCGTCTGCCAAATGCCAGTAATGTAATGTTGTGTGCTCTTCTGCATACCTCCGCTTCGGCTGGTTTAACCCTTCTCACCTGACCTCTCTCATTAACACCATTGTCTGCCAATCACAGAATCCCCATTCTGACATTTGATCTGAAAAACAGCTGAACCTATTGACCCCTACATTCTTGGTACGGTTCTGTGGTACAGTGTCTACCGTGCGCTAGGAATGCAGTCTGTGATGCGACGGAGTTAAGTCACTCGGTTATGCCATAGCGCCCTCAGCTGGTGCGACGACAGTAAACACTAAATACAGGGAGAGAGAGAGAGAGAGAGACTACTGTTAGCCGTTGTATTACATACATAATTACAAACATATTGCGAATCTGAAGATGACATTCCCAATTCGTCAATTTGCACTGCATTTACAGAATTTACATCAACACACCACATTTTATTGTAGCTGCGTTTGCAATTCCGCAATGCAGTACCTGTCCAACTATAAATTGATTGCAAACTGTCGAAGTCGCTGATTGTGCGTAAGAGCGCCTAAATGTTTAAAAAAATAAATGTTTCACAATGCCCCATTTATTTGTATAGAACACCAAATGTCACACTGCGGTTTGTCAGCAACGCTTGGCTTTCCGATCAAAAAGAAAAGAAAATAAACACGGAAGTAGAATAAATAAGTTGTGTGAATAAACATATGTGGAACACATGGAAGTTGCGTCAACCGAGATTCATGATAAGGAAACCACAAGAATTCAAATGTGAATTCGTGCGCACGACTCTCACAAGCACTTGCTACTAATAGGTGCAAATGGACTGCTGAGAACAGAATGAGTGTATCTCGTTTCATAAAAGGATATTAAAAAATTTGGGCAAGTTTCTGAGGGAAGAGAAGGGTATGCTACGAAGCGATTGGCCACGAAGTGAATCCTCCCATCGCTGAACCCTGTATCGTCTGGACAGATAGCCGTCGTACTGCGGTAATCAAGGACAGGTGAGTCTGCATTTTAGAAAGCGCAATCGACGGTTACTCTATGAAACCGGAATGAATTATGTACGCTATTTAAGTAATTATTTACGCTTAAGATCAGGGGTTATTTATCGTTATTGTTATTTGCTTGCCTAGTAGACAAAGTGTTCGGAGGCTTATAGAATCTGCATGTAAAACAATATAAATTACATATTTCATATATAGGCGGCGCGGATGGTGCAGTGGGTAGCACTGCCGCCTCACAGCAAGGAGGTCCTGGGTTCGAATCCCCGTCGGCCGGGGCCTCTCTGTGTGGAGTTTGCATGTTCTCCCCGTGTCTGCGTGGGTTTCCTCCGGTTACTCCGGTTTCCTCCCACAGTCCAAAGACATGCAGGTTAGGCTGATTGGAGAGTCTAAATTGCCCGTGGGTATGAGTGTGTGAGTGTGTGAGTGTGTGAGTGAATGGTGTGTGTGCCCTGCGATGGACTGGCGACCTGTCCAGGGTGTATTCCTGCCTTTCACCCAATGTATGCTGGGATAAGCTCCAGCCCCCCTGCGACCCTGTTCAGGATAAGCGGGTTAAGATAATGGATGGATGAATTAATATTTCATATATAGAAGAATCAAATGCACATACAGCAAGTGCATGATGTCAGTACAATTGTTTGGAACATAAAAGATAAAATAGCACAGTTGAAACGAAATATAAATGAAAGAAAATAAAAAGGATTTATGCTTATATTTTGGAATTATTCATTTTCTTTGAACTTTTCATCATATCGACTGAGAAGTATTTTGTTTTTTTTGTTTTTAACAATTTACAAGGATTAAATTATTTTTTTAACCTTTAACAGGAAAGGCTGTAAATTGGGGGAAGATTGCGCAAAAACCTTTGGGTGTGGATATAGAACTTTGCCCCAATGATAAAAAAAATTAACTTCTTGATATTCTTGATTCTTATCTTTTCCAGTTTGTTAACAAATTATAATGTCTTTCATCGTAAATAGTGTTTAACTAGTGTTTACCACAAGTGGCCAAAAATATATTCTGCCAGCTTATTCCAGAATTTGGATAGTTTCACACAGGTAAAAAAAAAAAAAAAAAAAAAAGTTATGAGTGACTGTTTCTTTTGCTTGTTTACAAAGGTACGTTCTGAGGTGGTTGGCAGGTAAGGCTGGTGGTTATTTAGTGGTGACACAGAGCAGATAAGGCTGGTGGTTATTTAGAAATCCACGTGGGAGAGGTGACACTGAGCGTGCCTTAATAGTGCCAGTGGGGGTGTCGCAACCTTAGTCGCCGGGGAGGCCCGTGTGGTACTGTTGGGTGGCCTGTAGTTGGTTAAGGTGCATGACTGGGACACGCAAGGTCGGTGGTTCTAATTCTATTGTGTAGCCACAATAAGATCCGCACAGCCGTTGGGCCCTTGAGCAAGGCCCTTAACCCTGCATTGCTCCAGGGGAGGATTGTCTCCTGCTTAGTCTAATCAACTGTACGTCGCTCTGGATAAGAGCGTCTGCCAAATGCCAGTGATGTGATGTAATGATGTATAATATTGTTGTTCGTCGACTGGTTATTCGGTTGGTAAGAGCCACGCTACTGTAGGAACGTCTGAGCTGGGCCTTTGTGCACGGCCCCCTAAGGGAATTAAGGAAATGACCATCAGATCCTGTGTGATATGGCGTGTACATTTTCCATATTGACAGATTGGGAGGTATAAGAATGAACTGGGTTAATCAAATGCAATATTTTGAGATGCACTTCTTAGTGCAGAATTTGAATGCTAGCAGCCATGTACTTTTCCAGTGAACATCAACAAACAATGAGTTCCAATAAGCTTTGCCTCTTGGGGAAATGTAGTTTTTGCGATGGAAAATTCCTCTAATACAACTATTATTGAATTTTAAAATCTGTTAGAACAAGATGGCAAGATGATATACTTGTTGCTATCGTACTGTTATCATTAAAACTTAAATGGCATTTCATTATCCGCCTTAACCCTAGGGTCGTCTCAATATTCTGTGCACTCCCCTTGCCCTAGGGGTCAAAAAATTACCCGCCTTCACTAAACCCCTTAAATAAAGCAGCTTAATTGAATTTTAAACCCCAAATCCTATTTTGCATGGGGAAACAACCTGTCACTCATCAAATTTCAAGTCGAAAAAATATCATTTAGGGGGTTTTCTCTGTCGTTAAACATAGTTTGTTGGTCATTTTTGACCCTTAAGACAATGCAAGCCCACTGGAATTGCTTAAGATTCTAATTCCGTGCTAATAAACCCATAGTTTATTAGATTTCATTAGATTTCCACAGTAGATACTCATTCCACCCATAGTTTATTAGATTCCATTAGATTTCCACTGTAGATTTTCACTCCACCCATAGTTTATTAGATTTCATTAGATTCCTACAGTAGATTTTCACTTCACCTATAGTTTATTAGATTTCATGCGATTTCCACAGTAAATGTTCATTCCACCCATAGTTTCACACTTGTATATTCTGCTCTTCCCCTGGCGGAGATTCCAGTTTGGTTCCATCCTGGTCTCAAGATGGTCCAGCTGGTGGCAATGAGATGGTTGCACGCGGTTGACGTAGCAACCGTGATGGCAAGGCCGTTCCTGTTTGGTCTCGCGCTCTTGGAAGTGCGGTCAGCTAACGACGCCTGACAGGAATGCACTTCCCAGGAACTCCGGAGAATATTCTTCACAAGAACTCCGAGGTTCAAACGAGTCTGAACTTGACATTTGTGGTGTTGAAAGAGACCTCATGTCCTGCTTGCTATCAGCATGAAGCCATCACCAAATTCCAGATGGCCTCCACCTGTGGCAGAATTTGGCTCCAGCTAAATTCCGTCGTAGGCTGTAATTTCCACCAGAGCGACTTACAACCTTCAGGAACACACCTGTAAGGGCATTCACCAGAGTTATACAGAGGGACTTACAACCTACAGGAACACACCTGTAAGGGCATCCACCAGAGTTATCCTGTGTGACTTACAACATACAGGAACACACCTGTAAGTGCACCCACCAGAGGTACACAAGCAGCAAATGGGCATTTATATAGCGCCTTTATCCAAAGCTGTACAACTGATGCTTTTCATTCACCCATCCATACACACATTCACACACCAACTGCGATTGGCTGTCATGCAAGGCACCAACCAGCTTGTCAGGAGCATTTGGGGGTTAGGCGTCCTGCTCAGGGACACTTCGACACACTCAGGGCGGGATCGAACCGACAACCCTCCGACTGCCAGACGACCGCTCTTACCTCCTGAGCCAATCTCGCCCCTGATGTGCCGGTCAACAGTGCCAGTCAACCTGATGAACAACATTAACAGACCATCTCTAAAGCACCCAGCTTTGAACCATAATGATAATCATGAATGAATGCAGATATCGTCAATAACAAGCCATGAAAACAAATTGTAACAAAAGCGATGCATTGTGGGAATTGTAACACTCTTAACAGTTATTGTGGTTATACCCTGTTCAGGCTACATTGGCTTGGAAATATCAATACGTGTCAATAAGAAGACATCTCCCACATTGACATCCAAGGTCTTTAAATCAGTCAGATCAGCCAATGATTTCACTGTCTTTAAATGCTATTTGGAACGACTGTACCATTTGTGGAAGTGTTGAAGTGTTGAAAGGCAACACAAATGGCAATGAGCCAAACTTCCGTTGTGTTAAGAAAAATAGAACAAAAAGTAGAAGTGGATCAACTTTAGTGGATCAATATCCACTTTATATATATCGGATACCGTCCCAGTGACAAGCATTTGTACCTTTTCAGGCACTTTTCAAACCTTTATTTCTGCAAGTGCTGGTGTGCACATATACTGTGGCCTACAGTCATGTACACATGCACAGCTGCTCACTACTAACCCCCCCTTCCCCCCCATGACATTACGTTAATGGCAATTGGCAGACGCTCTTATCTAGAGCGACGTACAGTTGATTAGACTAAGCAGGAGACAGTCCTCCCCTGGAGCAATGCAGGGTTAAGGGCCTCGCTCAAGGGCCCGACGGCTGTGCGGATCTGTGGCTAACACCGGGGATTGAACCACCGACCTTGCGGGTCCCAGTCATGAACCTTAACCAACTACACGTACCATAACCCTGCTGTCCTCCTGTCTGACCTTTGACCCCTGTCTCCACTCCACTTCTGGCAGAATGGCGTTCAAGCTGGAGGGAGTGGTGGGCCGTCTCCTGGCCCTCCTGCCGCGCGCCTCCTCTCCGCTGGGCCTCCTGCAGCTCTGCGCCCTGGTCCTGCTGCTCGCCGTGCTGTACCGCGTCGCCCGCCTCCTCTGGAGCCACGCCCTCAACGCCCATCGCCTGCGGGGCTTCGCCCA
Source organism: Conger conger (assembly GCF_963514075.1). Taxonomy (NCBI): domain Eukaryota; kingdom Metazoa; phylum Chordata; class Actinopteri; order Anguilliformes; family Congridae; genus Conger; species Conger conger. Next base: position 81,955,149 of record NC_083761.1, on the reverse strand, counting down.
CCCCCCCAAACGCAGCTGGCTGCTGGGTCACCTGGGGCTGGTGAGCTGGGCTGGGCTCTGTCCAACCTTTACTCTTACATTACATTATATTACATTAATGGCATTTGTGTCTGACGCTCTTATCCAGAGCGAGGTACAGTTGATTAGACTAAGCAGGAGACAGTCCTCCCCTGGAGCAATGCAGGGTTAGGGGCCTTGCTCAAGGGCCCAACGGCTGTGCTGATCTTATTGTGGCTAACACCGGGGATCGAATCTTATTCTTAATTTAAAATCGTTAAATTCAAAATTCAAATCATCAAAACTATTTAATATGTATCGCACTTTTTACAGAGAACTGTCACAAAGACACTTTAAGTATACAGATAAAATTTGGGCAAAAACCATGCCCAAAACCATGGGAATAAAAAACAAAAATGGTGGCAAGAAAAAACTCCCTGATTCGAAGGCGAAACCCGTTAAAAAAAACCAGTGGTGCATGATACGAATGGTTTCAACTTTTGAATTTCCCCATGAGAGACTTTATTAATGGCATGGCACAACGCCTGCAAGCGCTGTGCTTCCTTCTTGCCCTTTCCTGTGATGCAATGTGGCACGACCTTTTATGGCCTCTTCAGAGCAGCAGTCCGGGGCTTCTCATTGGTGCAGATTGACGACTGTGACATCACGTGACGACTGTGACATCAGTCGTTTGCCTAAGGCAGGGGTGGTGGCACCACGTCTGTCGCTGGGCCTGTTGCTGTTGCTGTGTGTGTTCGAACGTTCAAACTGACGGTTGCCTTACTCAAAGCAAAGCTTGCACAACTAGTGTCATGTGGTCCAGACTGGGGCTCTTGTTTCTATTGTACCGTACTGCGCAAAAGTCTTAGTCACCTGCATAACATTTCTGTACAGATAAGATTCTTTCAAAAATAATTCAATGAAAGGTGCCGCAGCTATTCTGCAGACGTTGGTTGGCTCCTTGCTTCTGATCTCAGACAACCTTTATCAAGTTTTTTTGCTAAAAATCGTCAATTGCTTATAGTAATATGTTACTTTTTTAAATTAAATACAAAAATGACTTATCTTTTGGAAAATGAATATTTGGAAATCTCAAATGTGTTCTTTTATACGAACACACACAAAAAATAAACATATATATAATAAAGTCTAGGGTGCCTAAGGCTTCTGCACAGTACTGTACATTATGCAAAGCGGGCAAGCTATTCATTTACATGGGTTTGCAGCGATGCACAACACTTTGCAACTACTGAACTTCCTGGCAACCGGTGCTGAGAATTAGAAATGCATTTTACAGTAACTCTGAAAAACTATTATCATGAATATCATTTTATATCATCCTTTGAAGAAACCCCATCTTATGAAAGCAGAGCAAAATTCTTCTGCATGAAATCAACTCCCACCTGGACCCGTATACAGTTTAATTAACACTGGGCATTTTGAATATAGATATTGCCTTATTCAGCATTATTTCCTGAGCAACATCCTGGGTGCACGCTTCCTGGTGCATGGTTCTCAGTGTTTTATCTGCGATTTTCTTGCATGATTAGGCCTATGCTAGATTGACAGATTATCTATTGTGGTTTTCCAGCAAGTAGATAAACTGTAGCTTTGCTTCCTCTATACTACACCAGTAACACAACAGCTAATTAGTCAGCGTTCACTTCTGGCGTACGAGTGCAAACACCACTTTTTTCTGCTTTGGTAGAACACACAATATGAAGGCTATTCTCAGGCCTGAACAAAAAACAACCAAAAAAAGCTTAGAAATACCATACTCTGAAACTTCTCAGAAAGGAAGCACTTAGTCTCTGTCTGTAAGGCTCTCTCCCTTCCCCCTGTCTGAAAAAAGAGAGATACGTGCTTAAGGAGAGTGAACTATTCTCTCTTCTTTTTAAAATAAATGAAACACCCACAATGGGGTAGGAACTGGGCATGTGCCGTAAGGTTACATGCCCAGCCCTTTTATTTGACATACAATGGATACTATTGTATGTCAAATAAAAGCGTTGTGACAGTTGCTCTAATGCCACTAATGTTTCTGTTCCACCGCGGCATTACATTACATGTCATTGGGTTGATTAGACAGTTGATTAGACTAAGCAGGAGACAATCCTCCCCTGGAGCAATGCAGGGTTAAGGGCCTTGCTCAAGGGCCCAACGGATGTGCTGATCTTATTGTGGCTACACCGGGAACCTTGTGGGTCCCAGTCATGTACCTTAGCCACTAGGCTACAGGCTGTCCCGGTCATGTACCTTAGCCACTAGGCTACAGGCTGTCCCAGTCATGTACCTTAGCCACTAGGCTATAGGCTGTCCCAGTCATGTACCTTAGCCACTACGCTACAGGTCCCAGTCATGTACCTTAGCCACTAGGCTATAGGCTGTCCCAGTCATGTACCTTAGCCACTACGCTACAGGTCCCAGTCATGTACCTTAGCCACTAGGCTACAGGCTGCCCCAGTCATGTACCTTAGCCACTAGGCTACAGGCTGTCTCAGTCATGTACCTTAGCCACTACGCTACAGGCTGTCCCAGTCATGTACCTTAGCCACTAGGCTACAGGCCGCCCCAGTCATGTACCTTAGCCACTACGCTACAGGCCGCCCTTAGCGTTAGTCATATGTCACGCAGCGTGAGGAACGTTCCTCAAGTCGCTTTGGTGTTTCCCGTCCGTCCGCCCGGCGACCGCAGGCACGGTTGTGAGGCCGGACATGAAAAGGCTCCAGCAGAAATGGAAACTGAGCTGTCGGGACGCTTATGAATTCTTTCCCTTTGAAAACGGGCCGTTATCCAGTCAGCGAAATATGCGTGCCGAAAATCTATTACTCACTTAAGTGATGCCATTTCATTTTTATTTATTCTTTTTTTTTTTTTTGCAAGAACACTCAGTCTCGGTCTGCATCTGATTTTCCTGTCGGGGTGCCAACGGTCCCGTCTCAGCCGGGACATCCTGTACTTCTACTTCAGCTAAAGGCGGTTTGTCTTGTTTGGGACACCGTTTGTCGCCGACTTCTCTATCTGACAAAGTTAACATTCGGCACAAGTGTTTGGCGTGTTCAGGTCCCTCCCACTCTTGCCACGCCTCTATCCACCTGAGGTGACAAACAGGCTTCCCAGAATTCTAGGAATGGGTGACTGTCTTCATGGGATTCCATAGAACTTTCATAGGGGGTTCCATTGGAGTAAGACACAAACCATAAATATGTATAAACATAGGCATTAAAATTTTTTTTATATCCAGCTTTTTTTTGTCTGGCAGCACCCCAGGGCTGCTCAGCCAAACCTGGTAACAGTCTGATGTTTAGCAGGCGGTGTTCGTCAGATGCAGTGCCAGCTCCATGTCTCCAGTGTGTTTATGCCTGTTTGACTCGTCATAGTTGCCATAAGCAAATATGCCATTAAGGTAATTACATTTACATTTTAGTCATTTGGCAGACGCTTTTAATCCAAAGCGATTTACAAGTGCATAGGTTCTTCCACAAGTTAAAGCAACACATCCATAACTAGTAAAATACACATTAAGTACTGTTCTAAACAAAAAATACAATCATCGTAAGTGCAATATTTCTTTTTTTTTTTTATTGGGTTAGGCAAGAGGGATATCAGAAAAGGGGGGGGGGGAATCAGGAGGTAGGACTAAGGTACAGTTTGAAAAGGTGTGTTTTTAGTCTGTGTCAAAATAGGGGGAGGGATTCTGCTGTCCTGATAGTGGTAGGTAAGTCATTCCACCACTGAGGAACCAGAACGGAAAACAGGCGTGAACGTGCAGCTTGACCGCCAGGTGCTCGTAGTGAGGGAAGCGTAAGGCGACCAGAGCTGGCAGACCGGAGTGGTCTAGCTGGGGAGTAGGGAGCGATTAAGGATTGGATGTAAGGTGGGGCAGTCCCCTTAGCAGCCTGAAATGCCAACACTAGGACCTTGAAGCGGATGCGTGCGGCAATAGGAAGCCAGTGGAGGCCAATGAGAAGCGGGGTGACATGAGCCGACCTGGGCTGATCAGGCGGGCTGCAGCATTCTGGACCAGCTGGAGGGGCTTGATGGCGCACGCTGGGAGACCGGCTAGGAGGGAGTTGCAGTAATCCAGGCGGGAAATGATGAGCGCCTGGATTAGGAGCTGGGTGGCTTTCTCCGTCAGGAGATGACGGATATGGCGAATATTGTAGAGGAAGAACCTGCAGGTTCTGGCAGTGGAGGATACATGTGGAGCCAGGGTGAGGCGGTTATCAAGAGTCACCCCAAGTTTCTTGGCCATATGGTAATTCATCATTCACACTCACTAACACATTTCCCCTTTTGGAACCTATGAAAGGCATTACTGAAACAAACGTGTGCACACGTCCACTTATAAATGCCCTTGCCTCGAGGGGAAATAAGCAACCAGAGCCACTTTGGTCATTTGACCAGAAACCCCCTCTTCTCTTTTCTTCTGCTAGGACCATAGTCTAACATATAATTTTAATGACAGCACCCCCTACAGAACAGTGTTCCCATCATCGCACTGGCTTTCCTAACGGTCTGGAGGGAGAACTACCCCTGACTGGCCACATTGACCCTGTCAGGGTTGTGGGACAGAGGAACCAAGGGAGAAGGTGAAAAAAGGCAGGCTTCAATGAACAAGGGGCAGATCCAAAACGCAATCCAGAAACAGCCAATGGACAAAATCCAGGCAGATGGATATATACAGGGCACTCAGAAGCCAGGTAGAGATCAAACCAGGAATATCCAAAAACAGAACAGACCAGAACAGAACAGGGTACACGGTACAGGGTACAGGGTACAGGGTACAGGGTATAGGGTATAGGGGGCTAGAACCAGGGACAGACTCAAGAAACAGGGTATGACGAACTAGCGTTGACCAAATGGTATATATGCCACAGATAACAAGAAGAAACAAGAATCAGGTGTGTGAATTGGGTAACAGATAAGGAACAGGTTGAAATTAATGACAAGAGACAGGAAGGAAGTACATATAAGGAGTGGGAGGCGGAGACAATGAATGGAGCACAGGTGAAACAAATGAATGAGAGGGAATGGAGCAGAAAACAGACTATGGAAAGCACAGAGGTAACAAAAGGCTAAAATGCTGGGGACAGATAACCGAAAAACACAGAACCTGACAGTGGGGTGTCTCAATCGAACCCTGCCGTACTTCCTGTCCAGAAACAGGGAGACCGGCTAGGAGGGAGTGGCAGTAATCAGGAGATGACGGATACGGCGAATATTGTAGAGGAAGAACCTGCAGGTTCTGGCAGTGGAGGATACATGTGGAGCCAGGGTGAGGCGGTTATCAAGAGTCACTACAAACAGACTATGGAAAGCACAGAGGTAACAAAAGGCTAAAATGCTGGGGACAGATAACCGAAAAACACAGAACCTGACAGTGGGGTGTCTCAGTCGAACCCTGCCCTACTTCCTGTCCAGAAACTGGGAGACCGGCTAGGAGGGAGTTGCAGTAATCAGGAGATGACGGATACGGCGAATATTGTAGAGGAAGAACCTGCAGGTTCTGGCAGTGGAGGATACATGCGGAGCCAGGGTGAGGCGGTTATCAAGAGTCACCCCAAGTTTCTTGGCCATATGGTAATTCATCATTCACACTCACTAACACATTTCCCCTTTTGGAACCTATGAAAGGCATTACTGAAACAAACGTGTGCACACGTCCACTTATAAATGGCCTTGCCTCGAGGGGAAATAAGCAACCAGAGCCACTTTGGTCATTTGACCAGAAACTCCCTCTTCTCTTTTCTTCTGCTAGGACCATATTCTAACATATCATTTTAATGACAGCACCCCCTACAGAACAGTGTTCCCATCATCGCACTGGCTTTCCTAACGGTCTGGAGGGAGAACTACCCCTGACTGGCCACATTGACCCTGTCAGGGTTGTGGGACAGAGGAACCAAGGGAGAAGGTGAAAAAAGGCAGGCTTCAATGAACAAGGGGCAGATCCAAAACGCAATCCAGAAACAGGCGATGGTCAAAATCCAGGCAGATGGATATATACAGGGCACTCAGAAGCCAGGTAGAGATCAAACCAGGAATATCCAAAAACAGAACAGACCAGAACAGAACAGGGTACACGGTACAGGGTACAGGGTACAGGGTACAGGGTACAGGGTATAGGGTATAGGGTATAGGGTATAGGGGGCTAGAACCAGGGACAGACTCAAGATACAGGGTATGACGAACTAGCGTTGACCAAATGGTATATATGCCACAGATAACAAGAAGAAACAAGAATTAGGTGTGTGAATTGGGTAACAGATAAGGAACAGGTTGAAATTAATGACAAGAGACAGGAAGGAAGTACATATAAGGAGTGGGAGGCGGAGACAATGAATGGAGCACAGGTGAAACAAATGAATGAGAGGGAATAGAGCAGAAAACAGACTATGGAAAGCACAGAGGTAACAAAAGGCTAAAATGCTGGGGACAGATAACCGAAAAACACAGAACCTGACAGTGGGGTGTCTCAATCGAACCCTGCCCTACTTCCTGTCCAGAAACAGGAAGTTACAAGAATGTTTGTTGTCTGTGTGTTGCAACTGCCCTTCCCTCCTGTGCCATTAATAATGGCGGGAGTAAGTGGCGAAATATCAGCAGATGTTGTACAATCACATTGTGGGTTTTCCACACTAATGAGTGTGTAAAAAATACAGTGGGCTAAATTAAGTACTTAGCAAACAAAATAGATACTAATATATATGTAATTTATTCTTATATTTAGCTAGGAAGTGTCACTGAGATCCAGTGCAAGAACAATGCAATAGATACATTTTTATTCATGTTTATGCTCAAATGATTTTTATTAAGTCATCTCACGTCATTTTGATGGCTAAAATTCCTCCACAGCTTAGCTGGATAACTGCATTAAGTAAAACCTGGAACCCTCCCTGATCTGGAACATGGATTTAAGTAAAAAGAGCTGTTCCAGGTTTTACTCAGTGCAGTTATCCAGCTAACTCAGTAATCCTGCTTTGTGGGTTTTACTTAATGCAGTTATCCAGCTAAACTCAGTAATCCTGCTTTGTGGGGTTTACTCAATGCAGTTAACCAGCTAACTCAGTAATCCTGCTTTGTGGGGTTTACTCAATGCAGTTATCCAGCTAACTCAGTGATCCTGCTTTGTGAAGCAGCACTCTGGAGCCCTGCTCTGCGCTCCTGTGCAGGTGACCCCGTGACTCTGTGACCCCGTGACCCTGGTGTTTTCTCAGATTCAGAGCACGGAGGAGGGCCTCCAGTCCGTGGACGAGCTGGTGAGGAGATACCGCCACTCCTGCACCTGGTTCCTGGGGCCCTTCTACACCTTGGTGCGCCTCTTCCACCCCGACTACACCAAGCCCATCCTCACTGCCTCAGGTACCCACCGCCACCCCCTCACGCCCTCACGCCCCTCACCGCCACCCCCTCTCACCCTCTCACCCTCACACCCTCTCACCCTCTCACCCTCTCACCCTCTCACCCTCACCCTCTCACCCCCTCTCACCCTCTCACCGCCACCCCCTCTCACCCTCACACCCTCTCACCCTCTCACCCTCACCCTCACCCCCTCACCCCCTCTCACCCTCACGCCCCTCACCGCCACCCCCTCTCACCCTCACGCCCTCACGCCCCTCACCCCCTCACCCTCTCACCCTCACCCCCTCTCACCCTCACACCCTCACCCCCTCTCACCCTCACACCCTCTCACCCTCTCACCCTCACCCTCTCACCCCCTCTCACCCTCTCACCGCCACCCCCTCTCACCCTCACACCCTCTCACCCTCTCACCCTCACCCTCACCCCCTCACCCCCTCTCACCCTCACGCCCCTCACCGCCACCCCCTCTCACCCTCACGCCCTCACGCCCCTCACCCCCTCACCCTCTCACCCTCACCCCCTCTCACCCTCACACCCTCACAACCCTCACCCTCACACCCCCTCACCCCCTCACCCTCACACCCTCACGCCCTCACACCCTCACCCTCTCACCCTCACCCCCTCTCACCCTCACACCCTCACAACCCTCACCCTCACACCCCCTCACAACCCTCACCCTCACACCCTCACACCCTCACGCCCTGACGCCCTCACACCCTCACCCCCTCACCCTCACGCCCTCACACCCTCACACCCTCATCCTCATGCCCTCACCCGCTCCCTACTCCCCAGCTAGACCACTCCGGTCTGCCAGCTCTGGTCGCCTTATGGTTCCTCCCTACGAGCACCTGGCGGTCGAGCTGCACGTTCACGCCTGTTTTCCGTTCTGGTTCCTCAGTGGTGGAATGACTTGCCTACCACTGTCAGGACAGCACTGCTTCACGTAGCTGCTTCCCTGGAGTTCTGAATCTCTCTCTCTCTCTCTCTCTCTTACCCCCTCTCTCTCCCTCTCTCTCTCTCTCCCTCTTTCTCTCTCACTCTCATTATCTGCAGCCGCCATCACCATCAAGGATGAGCTGTTTTATGGGTTTCTGCGTCCATGGCTGGGTAAATTTGATCACCCCGCCCACACACACACACACACACACACACACGACCACAAGGGGTGACATTGGCTCAGGCGGTAAGAGCGGTCGTTCGCGCCCTGGGTGTGTGGGAGTGTCCCTGAGCAAGATCTAACCCCCCAAAAAAATGCTCCTGGTTGGTGTGTTGCAGGCCCAGGCCTCCTGCTGAGTAACGGAGAGCACTGGTCCCGTCACAGACGCCTCCTCACCCCCGCCTTCCACTTCGACATCCTGAAGGGCTACGTGGAAATCTTCAACAAGTCCACCGACATCATGCACGTGAGTCCCGGCCGGAGCGCCAGAGCGTAGGGGTTATGTCACACCGGCGTGCCGACCGGCCGGGAGGGAACGCAAAACCAGGTCACGCAGGTGTCCGGAATCTGCTCAACGGAGGAACGCGGTGCAGGGCCCCCCCGCAGTTTCTGATGTGCTCCGCATCAGGGACACTGAGTTCAGATCGGCACTGGGCTGGGGGCAGGACAAAACAACAGCGGCCATTTTGTTTTGTCTTCCCCTGCTGTGAAATTCAGCTTGAACATTGAGCTGGTCGAGCTGGTCATGAAGCTGGTCTAGCTGGGTATGAGCTGGTCAACCAGTGATGATAGCTCTTCCGGGCTGTTTCAAAACATAGCACGAGTTAATCAAACCATGTCAGGCTGGGAGCTGGTCTGAACTGGTGAATCAGCTAAATCTTGTTGAGCTGGGAGCTGGTCTGAACTGGTCAACCAGCTAAACCATGTTAAGCTGGGAGCTGGTCTGAACTGGTCAACCAGCTAAACTATGTTGAGCTGGGAGCTGGTCTGAACTGGTCAACCAGGTAAATCTTGTTGAGCTGGGAGCTGGTCTGAACTGGTCAACCAGCTAAACCACGTCAATGAGTCATCCAACTATGCCAGGTTATCAAATTGAGCTGGTGAATTTGGTCTAGCTGAGTTTGAGCTGCTGTTTTTTTTGAGCCAGTAGCTGGTCAGTCAGTTACAGTACCAGCTCTTTTCAAAACATAGCGTGAGCTGGTCAAACCACGTCAAACTGGAACTGAAAACCTAGCTTGAGTTGTTGTTTTTTTCAGCAGGGCTTGTGTCATTCCCAGTGTCCCTCCGTCTATTTATGAAAGGAAAAACTTTCTTCCATCTCTCTCCTCTTCCCAAAGTGTCGAAGGAATGACTCCCTCTCTCACACTGTCGTGCCCTGCTCCTGCTGTTCCTCAGAGCTCTGGCTGTTCCGCGTCCTGTCTCCTTTTCCACCGCTCTGTTTTTCTCACGGTTGAACTGTCGAAGCTCAGAGCAGTGCAAAGGCCCCCCTGGGAAACTGGAAAAGCCATATCAAAAAGACGAGCCTCACCGCCGTGAAGTGCCTTGACAGCCATTTTAGACCCTTACGTTTCACAGACCTGTACACGAACAGCTGGCTTCCAAAGCGGTTAAATATTCAAAAATTAGCTGTTATCATTGATGACTTGTTCTTTACCCTGCTGAAAAGCACAACTGGTTGGCTGGTTGATCGGTTCAGACCAGCTCCACACTCGACGTGGTTTGACCGGATAGTAGCTGGCCATTTCACACTGGTCATAGCTGGATTTTACACCAGGCTAGATAGTTAATGATAGTTAAAAACCTGGATTAAAGGCATACAATGCAAGCTGATAGCCTTTGAAGTCGGCAGACTTGAGTTGCTTTAAGCCCCTCACATAGCCTGCCTGTGTTAAACAGAGATATTATTTTAATGAATGTATTCACCTTTTGCACGTAAATTATTGCAGTTTATCAGCGTATGAGCCACTTGAACACTAATTTGTGCCCATAGGTGCATGTAAACAATGGCAAAAGAAAGTACTACTGCTAGTCTGGCGCCTGTTGATATAAAAACATGAAGTGCACGGCTGCTAATGTGTGATAATTTGCCACTGCTCTTCTGGCAGTGCAAGTAGCCTGATGAACTAAAGCGAGACCAAACAGACACACACTCAGGTACTGCCGTTCTGCTGTCTCAGAGGGGGGGGGGGGTGAGGGGCCCTGCTTATTGTCCTCCCGTCAGCAACTCCTAACTGACAGAAATGGCACGTCTGCTCTCT
>NC_083761.1:81919592-81932092 GCF_963514075.1 Conger conger | reverse complement strand
ACACACACATATATACACGCATACTGCACATATACACACATATATACACATATACTGCACATATACACACATATATACACACATATACACACATATATACACACATACTGCACATATACACACATACTGCACATATACACATATATACACACATATACTGCATATATACACACATTTATACACACATACTGCACACATACACACATATATACACACATACTGCACACACACACACACACATATACACATATACTGCATATATACACAAATATATACACACACTGCACATATACACACATTTATACACACATACACACATATATGCATACACACACTCATATACACATACACACACACGCTCTCCACACTGTAGGTAAACAGGTTTTTAGAGGCGCCTGTTTGCTGTGTGCTTGGGCTCTGTTGCTCTGGATGTCTATGTGCTCCACTAAGCCGTCAGTGTGGGTCTGCTGTGGGCCTCGAACCTCAGCCTCCACCTCAGCCTTTGCTGCGCACCTCGAACCTCGGCCTCCACCAGCCTCACTGCACAGCCAGGCACCATCTCCCTGAGCTGAGCTCAACCTTACTGTGATGACATCATTTCCTGTTGCTGACTGACATCACATCCTGTAGCTGACTGACACCACTGAACCCTCCCCTCCCCAGCGGGAGCTCAGGACCGTCCTGAAGGCCCTCGAGGAGAAGCTGGAGGCCCGAAACACGGCCAAACAGACCTGCGACGAGATGGCGGAACACATCAAGGTAGGGCCTCACATACTTGTTTAATACATTTTAAATTTTTTTAATAAAGGACAGTATTAAGACAAGCAGAAAGCACAGTGGGTAGGGCAGCCTGTAGCGTAGTGGTTAAGGTAAATGACTGGGACCTGCAAGGTCGGTCGATCGATCCCTGGTGTAGCCACAATAAGATCTACACAGCCGTTGGGCCCTTGAGCAAGGCCCTTAACCCTGCATTGCTCCAGGGGAGGTTTGTCTCCTGCTTAGTCTAATCAACTGTACGTCGCTCTGGATAAGAGCGTCTGCCAAAATGCCAATAATGTAATGTAATGTAATGTACAGTAACAGGCAATGGACCATAACTGAGAAAGTGCCATGGCAATGATGCAAAAACCAAAACATAAGTCTCAACAAGTATCTTATATTTACACTTAAGAACTTATTTCTATCACTTTTTTGCTAAAAAAGACAAAAATATCAGCAATGAGGTGATAAAGTTTGACTAGTTTCCAAATTTTCCAGAAAATTTCACTCGTCAAGCAAACAGTAACTTAAAACAAGCTAATATTTTCAACTTCAGAGAAAGAAAAAAAAAGATTTCAAGTCAGATTAAGGCTGAAACACTTAAACTTTTTTTTTTGCATTGAACCCGCTGAACCTTGTTTGACCGACAGTCAGCTGTCCTCAAATTGTCGAACAAATGCACTCCCAATGTTTTGCACAGAAAGGTCACACTTTTCACACCGCGGCCCCAGATTCACACGCGCAGCACAGAGCCGAACACAAGCACACGCGCCCCCAGCACGTTACCTCTCACATTCATTCAGTGATTGACTGCCCACAGACATGCCACTCCGTGCTCCATGCCATTCCTGTCCGCTCTGCTACAGCTCAGCCCAAATCTGCATGAGCTGCTCCCGCAGCTGCCACCACTGTTTATCAGATGTATTAACTTTCCCTTTGTCTCGGTCCCAACGCTTACCTGGGCACCGTGACACAATATGAAATCCCAGAGACAACTGCTTTAGTGGAATCAGGAAGACCGGACTTTATTGGTTCTGTGTTGGTGGGACTTGCTGCTCGGTCACGGGTGCACAACAAGGGCCCAATCGTTTCAGGACTGTGTGCCAACCTCTGCTCATAATTACTCAATCAGCTCAAGCATATCGCGAGGGGCGGTCTGTAGCGTAGTGGTTAAGGTAAATGACTGGGACACGCAAGGTCGGCGGTTCTAATCCCCGGTGTAGCCACAATAAGATCCGCACAGCCGTTGGGCCCTTGAGCAAGGCCCCTTAACCCTGCATTGCTCCAGGGGAGGATTGTCTCCTGCTTAGTCTAACTGTATGTCGCTCTGGATAAGAGCGTCTGCCAAATGCCAATAATGTAATGTAATGTAATGTAATGTGATCTAGTTGATGTATTCTCCAAGGGTTGAAATTGTATCTGTGTGGTCACGCTAGGACTCAGGGTCCTCATCGTACTTGTCCCCCATTTGCACTTCATCGTACGTCACTCTGGATAAGAGCGTCTGCTGAACGCCTCTAATGTAATGTAATGTGATGTAATGTAGTGTAATCTGACATTTGTATAAGCACTGGCTGCAACCGCTGAGATTTCACTGTGCTCAAGTCCAGGAGTGAACCAGCGCAGTGTATGGAGCTGTCAGAAAACAAAAAAAATAATGAAATTGGTTATAACAAAAACCTGCACAGATTGGCCCTCCAGGACCGGAGTTGTAAACCCCTGTGCCCTGTGCCTGATTTCTAGAGCTGTCAGAAAAGGTCATTGGTTGGAACAAAAACCAGTTGTGCACCCCTGATATGGACCCTGCCAGTGCGGACTGGCTGGTTGCTCTATAGAGCTATGCGCAGTCGGGTCTCCCCAGGTATGAGAGGTCCGTGTTACATCCCAGCTTGTCACTCAGGCGCCTGTGGATGGCATGTTAAAGCCACGTCTGAAAGGTCCTCCTCTGACTCAACTCTGTGCGAGTTCGGCAGTCTGCACTGTGAAAAGAAGCAGCTGGTGACACCACGAGTTTCGGAGGAGAGCCATTGATGTCCACACTCTCCTGAACCGACAGCGGGGTTCACACACGAACACGGCTGTGGTCGCAGACAATTCAACATTCCAAATTAGGGCAGGGGAGTTTGGCATGTTTAGACCCACGTTCGGCACCAAAAATCTACTTTAAATAACCACAAAGGTGACATTAATATTCCCCTCTGGTCCAACACGCCCCCCAGAGCCAGAGTCTTCAGACAGAGAGGCTGGCGAAGGAGGAGTTCGAGAAGCTCCACCAGTTCCTGCGCGATGAAGAGGCGGCCCTGGTCGCCGCTCTGAAGGAGGAAGAGGAGGAGAAGAGCCAGAAGATCCGGGAGAGGATTGAGAAGATGGCGGGGGAGATAGCCTCCCTCTCTGACGCCATAAAGATGGTGGAGGAGGAACTGGAGGCTGAGGACCTCGCCTTGCTGCAGGTAAAGGGCACCTGGCTGCCACTGGAATACAAAAACAAACATGAAACAAAATGGATGAAAGGATAAAAGAAGCTCACCTTGAGTAAAGCATTCTTAGAACATATTTATGTACATAGATATTTCTACTGTAATGCTTCAAACCCAGGATCCAGATGTGGCTGGGATTGGTGGGTGTTTTCAGTATTACTGTGAGACAAATTAAGAAAAATCTCCACCATTGTCTTAAAATCCAGAAAGAAAACTATCGCAAAATTGCAGTTTATTCAGGCAACCGTGAATGTTTCAGTCTGTGACCGAAACATTCACAATTGCAATTTTTGCTATAGTTTTCTTTTGGATTTTTAAAAAATTTCTTGCGGATGAGGAAATGATTACATGTTGAAATGTTTACACGCTGTTTGGGGTGGAAGGATTTTGAGATGACATGGCAGTCTTTCAGGCATGTACAAGCTGTGCTCAGTTTCCAAGAGTGACATGTTCCGGAATTTACTTTAGGGGTGACAGAGGGGGAGAGAGAAGGTGCTGTCAGAAAAGTATTTTATTTTTCTTCATGAAATCTTGAATAAAATACAGAACATTTAAATCATATTTTAAAAAACTATTCATACTGGCATAGTTCTTTCAGTAAAAAGAGGCTGGGAACATTAAGGCTGTAGTGGATGTACTATAGAGTGATCAAGCGTTCCATAAATCAGTGTTTGTGTGTGTGTCTGCGTGCGTATGCGTAGGTGTGTGTATGTGCGTGTCTGTGCGAGTGGGTATGCATGTGCAGTGTGTGTGTGTGTGTGTGTGTGTGTTGCTTCTTCATTGTCCCCTGAGTGTGATAGAGAAGCCCCTCACTCTGCTGTCTGTCCCACAGAACTTCAAAACCACCGTGGAAAGGTAGGTGACCCTCTTCTAGCATCTCTGCCCTGCTCTTCCTCTGAAGAGAGCACACTGACACAGAGTAACACGGGCACCCACCCAAACAGAGTAACACTGACACCCACCCAAACAGAGTAACACTGACACCCACCCAAACAGAGTAACACTGACACCCACCCAAACAGAGTAACACTGACACCCACCCAAACAGAGTAACACTGACACCCACCCAAACAGAGTAACACTGGCACCCAACCAAACAGAGTAACACTGACACCCACCCAAACAGAGTAACACTGACACCCACCCAAACAGAGTAACACTGACACCCACCCAAACTCTGAATCTTAACACTGTACAGCAATGCTGATTGAGTGATACTGACAACCAGCTAAATTACATTACAGTTATTTAGCTGATGCTTTTATCCAAAGTGACTTACAGTTGATTAGATTAAGCAGGGGCCAATCCCCCCTGGAGCAATGTGGAGATAGGGGCCTTGCTCAAGGGCCCAACGGCTGCATGGATCTTATCGTTGCTACACTGGGGCTTGAACCACCACCATCACCTCAGCCCAGTGGGGCACAACTCCGGTCCTCAAGGGCCGGTCTGCGTACTGGTTTTTGTTCCAACCAATTGCCTTGTTTTTAAATTTGCTGTGGTTCAAGCCTGTACTTGAGCACAGTGAAACCAGAAGGATCCACTTCCAGTCCGCAGTTGTAGCCGGTACTCATACACATGTCAGATGGGATATGATTGAGTCAATTAAAGAATTAAGACCAGAAGTTGGCACAAAATCCTGAAACGGATCAGCCCTTGTTGCACACCGTTGCCTTAGCCACAAGGCTATTGGCTGCCCCATAGAGTAACCCCAACAGAGTAACACTGACACCCACCCAAACTGAGTGTTGACACCCCTGCTGAACGATGGTGGCAGGGCACGGTGCACACAGCAGGAGTCGGAGAAGGCTGCCGGGACGCTGATCGACGTGGCCAGGCACCTGGGCTCCCTGAAGCACAGAGTCTGGGAGAAGATGCAGGAGGTGACTCAGTACAGTGAGTCCCGGGGCCGTGTCTGTGTGTACCTGTATGTGCGCGTGTACCGAGAGGGCATGCCTGTGTGTATATGTGTGCATGTAATAGTGTGTATATGCGTTCGTGTGTATTCGTCTGCTTGTGCGCAGATATTGTGTGTGTGTGTGCATGCATGCGTGTGTGCTTGTGTGTGCCAGCCTTGTTTTCTCTGTGTGTGTGTATTTATACGAGAGTGTGTGTGCTTGTGTGTATGCATGCCTATGTGTGTGTGTGTACTGAATGCCTGCCTTAATTTCTTTGTGTGTATGTGTATATGAGTGTGTGTGTATATGTGAGTGCGTGTACGCCTGCCTGTTTTATGATTCATTCCTTCCCTCTCTCCCTCTCTCTCTCCCTCCCTTTCTCTCTCCCTCCCTCCCCCTCTCTCCCTTCCTCTCTCTCTCTCCCTTTCTCTCTCTGTCCCTCCCTCCCTCTCTTCCTCTCCCGCTCTTCCTCCCTCTCCCGCTCTTCCTCCCTATCTCCCTCCCTCTCTCCCTCCCTCCCTCTCTCTCCCTCCCTCCCTCCCTCTCTCTCCCTCCCTCCCTCTCTCTCCCTCCCTCTCTTCCTCCCTCCCTCCCTCTCTCTCCCTTCCTCTCTCCCTCCCTCCCTCTCTCCCTCCCTCTCTCCGCGCAGCTCCCGTGGTGCTCGACCCCAACACGGCGGACGTGTGCCTGGTGGTGTCGGACGACCTGACCGCGGTGCGCTACACGGAGGACGACCAGCGTCTGCCGGACAACGCCGAGCGCTTCGGCTACTACGAGTGCGTGCTGGGCGCGGAGGGCCTGGGCTCGGGGCGGCACGCCTGGGACGTGGAGGTCGGGGAGAGCACCGAGTGGGCCCTGGGCGTGGCCGAGGGGACGGTGCCGCGGAAGGAGTGGTTCCCCATGAGCCCGGAGACGGGCCTGTGGAGCATCGGGCTGTACGCGGGGGAGTACCGCGCGCGCGCCCCCGTCTGCCCCCCCATCGCCGTGAAGCGGACGCCCCGCCGCGTCCGGGTGCAGCTGGACTGGGACCGGGGACGCCTGACGTTCTCCGACCCCAGCGACAACGCCCTCCTCTACCGCTTCCAGCACCGCTTCACCGACAAGGTCTACCCCTACGTCTCCAACACCTCCAAGCACCACCCGCTCCGCATCCTGCCCGGCAGGGTGTCCGTCATCGCGGAGTAGCGCTGGTCGAAAAGCCGGGCCCTCCGACGGTGTCTCTCCGGGGGGCGTGATTTCAGTTTCAAAATGTGAGCGGGACAGCGGGGTTTGGTGAGTGTCGGTGGGGCGGTTGATGTCAAAGGTACAATCGGTGTCATTTCGGACTTCTAACGGTCGAGAAAGGAATAGCAGCAACAAATATGCAGTTGAAATTGTACTTCCCTCTAGGGTCTTTCAGCGCACTTAGCCCTGGTTATGGGTATGCACTTTGTTGTACGTCGCTCTGGATAAGAGCGTCTGCCAAATGCCAATAATGTAATGTAATGTAATGTAATGTAATGTAAATACCTTCAAACCATAACACTGTTTATCCCTCCCCCTTCTCTGAAAACGCGCTGACGTTGAAACGCTGAAATTGGCTGTGTTAATTCGAACCAATTATCAACAAATGAGCTTGGATGGTAATAGAGTTATACAATGTTTTGGTACAGAGTGTTGGGTGGCTGTCAACTGTATATTTTGAAATGCAAATTAAAGGACTATAAAACACAGGCAGAGGGCAAGTCAGCATGTTAGTGAGCCTTTTTCAATGATAGGAAGGGATTTTACGATGGTCCTGTAACAATGTTTTAACACAAAAATGTTACCTTTTGTACCTTTCAGTTTACGATACAGCTGTCTGCAAAAATGCAGGGGGCATGTCACCCCTGTAGGCCCTGTCCTTCCCCACTCCCGTGCAAATTGCGCCGATGTGTCTCTCTCAGTGCTGGGGACAAAACGCATGTCATGGAGCAGGGACCTCAAACAGGCCACGTCATTGTTACTTGTTTCACGGAGGGCTCAACACACTGTACATTTAAAAACAAGATAACAAGATAATGAATAAAATGTAAAAGATAGCCTAATTCACCACCAATGATCAACAGCCAACCCATGGCCAGGCTAGTCCTCGTAAAGAAGATGTATGAGGTACTGAAACATAGCACTTAAGGGCTGAAACACATCAAGCACCAACACATACTGTACCGCCGTCCTCCATGAGTTAAGATTGAGATCCCTGTTAGAGAAGGTAAAGCACTGAACCCTTACAGACATATTTCATCTGAGTTTATGAAAAGCAAATGCCCTTTTGAACCTTCCTCGGTTGTTTTTTGTTCTTTTGTTTTTTCATTTTGTAGTGCGTTTCATTTTTGTGGAAATTTTTTATGGCAATAAATATGAGCATACAGTAGTGTAAGCGTTTTGAAGAGAATACTATCTCAGTGTTTTGCATTTCTACATTTTTGCTGTAGGAATGTGCCAGAGGGTAGAATGTTTTTTGGTGGGGGGTAAATGAGACTAAATTTCAGTCTCATTTAGCTGAAATTCAAATGCATTTGAACGCCATTTTATTTGCCTGGACTGAAGCTGTTGTTTTATTCTAAAAACAGGCAAGCTGCCCGTGGATATTATCTGCTCCATGTTTTTTTTTCGTTTTAAGAAAGACTTCTGTTACAGGAAGAACTGTGAAGTAGAAGTTAGATGCTGAATTACCAGTGTGAGTGTGTGTGTGTGTGTGTGTGTGTGTGCGCGCGCGCTTTAGTGGACGTTGTGTCTTGCCTTTGTGCGAAGCCCAGATTTCTGTTCATATTTCTGTTGGAATTCAGACGTATATTTTAATAAAGAAATTCACAACCAAGACTGTTGTTTTCGTCACAGGATTATTATAACGAGCGAGAGCGGGATTTCACGCAGAGAGTCACGCCAGGGGAAGTTTAATCTCTCTGTGGGCATGACGGGGCACCTGCCTCTGTCCGTCTGCGGAGCCTGGCGCCACGTGACCATCGCTGGAACACCAAGGAGAGTGTGACTCCGTGCTCCTGCGCGTTGGCGCACGCACAACTTTGTGACCTTTCAGACTCGGTGGTCGTTAAAACAGACGCGCAGGTGGCCGAACGCGCACCGGTCTCAGCCAAGCGCAAACCGGAGAAACATACATACATACAGTGACGGCTCCGACCTCAACCTGGGGCACGTTTTGCTATGGCTTCTGCGATATGTTTCCTCCCAACTGTGCGCAACGTTTTGCTGCAGGCTTTGAGACATAGTCTTCATGCTGGTTTATCTTTTCACAATCGCAGTCTTCACAGCCAAAACCCCAAAGATAAAACCAAGAGGAGACACAAACTATTTATTGTTATCAACCTAACGGGACACATCTGGGCAACAAGAAACACCTGTCAGTCACATGTTACAATACTTTTGCCCACCTAAAAATTGAGTGGTATAATATAAAAGGTGACATGTTCTAAGTTGTTTAACAAATATAGATAAAAATACAATTAAATAAGAGCTGAATTATTATTATTTTTTGATTTATTGAAGTCAATGAGCAGAAAGCTATTTTGCACTCCGCAGGCATACTTCCGGTCACTGCCTCTGAACGTCGCGTTGTATTATGGGTAAGCAAAATGGAGGAGGAAATAATTTTCCAGGTGTCCAGCTATCCATGTTTATACGACCTCACTGCGAACAGTTATCGAAATCTCGAGGCCAAAAATGCCGCCTGGAGGAAGGTAGCATCAGCGGTAACACTGCCAGGTAGCTAAGTGAAGATTTGTGAACTGCAGTTTATGAACTCTTGAGTTAACTTGCTGGCTAACCGCAACATACTATAGCTCACCGTTAACGTTAGTTTCGGATGTAAATGCATCTTTTTCCACAGACGGGTTAGCTGCAGCTAATCAAATTAATAATGGGTCCGTTTGATTTATGTATGCCGTCGAGAAAGCATTGACAATACTCATTACATTGCCACACTTCATTCAAACGTACTCCGTCGTTTAACTTCCTGCTATGAACACAAGGTGGTACGTGCTTCATGTGTGTGCCCATCTGAAGTAACGTTCATATATTATTTTCTAGAAGCAGAATGTAGGAAAAAGTGGCGAACTCTGAGAGACGGGTATATGAGAGAGAAGAGGCGGCAGAAGAAGGTGAAACAGAGGAGCGGAGCAGCATCCACGAACCGGCGATCCTGGAAATATAGCCATGCCATGGCATTTCTCGACCCGTATTTTAAACCTAGGGCCACGTCGACAATCCAATGGTTAACGAGCAGGGAGAGCGAAATAGAGACAACTAGGGACGCGTCTCCTCAACGGTCAGATGGCTCTTATGCTAGCCAGACGGAAGAGTCCGAACAGGACATTGAGTTTAAGCAGGAGGATGCGCCGGAGATGGAAATCGCCAACCCCTCCGGAAGGTTTCAAGCAGCCCTGTCTTCGGATGACGAGTTCACCAAATCCCATCAGAAGCACACCCGGCAACACGAAGCCAGAACTCTCAACTTGTCCGAGTTCGAGAATCGGCTAATTGCAGCCCTGGAGCAAGAGAGTCAGCGTCCGGCCGGCCGGCCCGCCCCCGCGGCACCCTCGATACTGCAACTCGCACCAGCGCCACAAGACGAAGACGAGGACAGTCTGTTCGCGAGGGGTTTGGTCCCTTGTTTGCGCCGACTGCCCCGCCAGAAAAACGCCGAAGTCAAGATTAAAATACAACAACTGCTCTATGACGCAGAGTTCAGCTGTGAGTACCTGGTGAAGTAGATTTCGTTGTGTGGTAGTTACAGACGTTGCCTATCTACGTACTGGATTTATGTTCAGGGCCCTACAACCATATCATATATGAATTGTACCTTATCTGATGTGTTTGGTTGTTTGTTATATGGACTCGATATGCACTGTACCGTAAGCTTTGGATAAAAGCGTCTGCTAAACTAAATGTAACGGAATCCCGATATCTTGTGTGATTGTACTAAGAAAACGGTGTGCTTGTATGTTTTTAACCCTAAACGTGATCTGTTTTCCACAGGAAGGTCCCTGATGCCCTGTGATCGATGCTCTGCGTATACTATGTTCATCCATTTCAGTAGTAAGGAAGCTCACGACGCGATGTGGGAAATAGGAAGAAATTTAGAGTTTGTAGTGAAGAAGGTGCAAGAAGCTATTCCTAAAGTTGAAGATTGGTCATTGAAGTGGGGTTTTAAATTTTCAGTAGAGAAAACAAAATCACTATTCTTTACAAGGAAGAAGATAGGCAATGGCAGCTATATATATAAGTTTAATCAGATCTGTTTTTGATTATGGGTGTGTCGTATATGCATCTGCAGCAGACAGTTTGTTAAAGAAATTGGAGGTAATACAATATCAGGCATTAAGATTATGTTGTGGACCAATTAAAACAACCCCAGTAGCAGCATTGCAAGTGGAGATGGGAGAAGCACCACTGAATCTAAGAACGCAAGAACTTTATTTAAATTATTGGGTAAATTTACAAGGTCATAGCAATCGGCATCCAACTCAAGAGTACACTAGAGCCTTGTTGGGAAAAAGAAAAGAAAGATAAAGAGCTTTGGGTGGGTCATTGATCAAAAAAGAAGAGAAATAGGGATTAGGGAGAAGAAGATAAATCCAACCGTTCCTTTTCCAGCAGTTCCCCCATGGTTTGTTCTGGAGATTATGGCTTTTAGAGAGAATAAGAGGAAAAGATTTGAACAGTAGTGCACATTTAGTAAACTCTTAGGAAACATAGGAAATAAGTATTATGGATTTGTATAAATATACACAGACGCGTCAAAAACCAGCAATAATAGGGTTGGAGTTTCATTTGTTGTGCCAGCATTTAAAATAGTATAAAAGAAAAGATTAATTGATAATCTTTTTGTGTATACAGGGGAGATAATTGCCATTTTACTGGCTTTGCAGTGGGTGGAGGAAGTAAGACCACTCGGAGCAATTATATGTTCAGATTCCAGTGCAGCATTAACAAGTATAAGAAACAACTATTGATCAAAGAGTTGAGAGAAGGGAGTAGAATGGGATTTGGCAGAAGTGTTGCAGGGAGATTCAGGTGGCGGGTGTTTTTTTTACTTGTGTTTCGGTTCTTGAGAAGAACAGGGTTGCTAAATAGGATTTAGTATTATTATTATTTTTATTTATTTTATTTATTTTCCAAGATATGAGGAAATAGAATCCTGATCCACACTCCTATCCAGTGGGTGGCGGTAATGCACCAAAAAGATGGATGCCAACCACCGTAAAACCTCTCTAAGAAGAAGAAGGAAGCTCATGATGTGTTCCTGCTCTTCTGCATAGGATGTTGTGAAGTCCAGTCGAAGTTCTTGGTCAAAGGAGACAATGGAGCGACACACACAGCACAAGCAAACTTCCACGCAAAAAAAATACATGTATATAAAGTTTGGTTTTGATATACCGTTGCTCTCTGGTTTGTTCTTTTAGAGTCAGGAGAATGGGTGGAAAGATTTGTAATGTTCTACTTGCAGTCCAATTACTTAATATGAAAAAGAAAAAAAAGCTGAATTGGCACAGACTGTCAGCTTTGGTTTGAGAGTATATTTTGTAACATTCACAAAATCTGCATTTCAAAGTAATGGTGAATTTTTAAAATAAACTGTACCCTTTCAACCTCTAACTAGCATAAGTCATTAAAAGATAAAACCTTTTTCGGTCAGTACTATTACACAAGGCATACACCTGTACCGTAATCTAAAAAAAATAAAGACCTCCCCAAAAAATAGAAAGGTAAAATATTAGACACCACAAGACTATTCCCCTGTTATTGGCCCCCCTGAATTCCCAGGACGGGACAGTCTACAGTATCATAACATAACATAATGGTGAGAACAGGCCATTCAGCAAAACTCACCTTTTCCAACCACTAAGTGTACCTACTGCTTAGTTCACCTAAAAGCTCAGTTATATCTAGCACCGTATCCTGCCCTTGAAAACGCCCAGTGTTTCTGTCTCTACAACACGGCAAGCTATTCCCCACATAGTCTTTCATAGCGAACTAAAGTCCACGCACAGACCACAACAAGGACAGCGGCAGTGAGTTTAGAGGCTCTTTCTCACATGAAACGGTCCCCCGCCGAGCACGGCAATGCTGTGGAGCCACAGTGCCACCTACTGGACAAGCAACAGCACTGCAGGTCACAATGAGGACTACAGTAACTCGCTCAAGCCAATGAACGTGCATTTAAGAAGTAGAAAGAGCAGTTGGGAGAGAATTGCACAAAGCAAACAGAAGTACTTCACAACAGTCCTAAGAGAGATAACAAGAAGTGGTGCAATAATTTGGGGGAAACGACAACAGGCTCAAATGAGGAAGAAGAAAACTGAACTTTGAAATGGGGACACAACCGGTGCTG
>NC_083761.1:81909592-81912092 GCF_963514075.1 Conger conger | reverse complement strand
TACAATTCAAAATGAAACACTGTTGATCGAAGTTGACAGTTACAATTCAAAATGAAACTGTTGATTGAAGTTGACAGTTACAATTCAAAATGAAACACTGTTGATCGAAGTCGACAGTCACAATTTAAAATGAAACACTGTTGATCGAAGTCGACAGTTACAATTCAAAATGAAACTGTTGATTGAAGTTGACAGTTACAATTCAAAATGAAACTGTTGATTGAAGCTGACAGTTACAATTCAAAATGAAACTGTTGATCTGAGTCGACAGTTACAGATCACGTCTATGTCCCTGTGGCTCAGAAAGTCCGGGATCGGCCCACCAGCAAGACTGAGCTACTTACTGAGACAATTGTGGGACGCATGAACGCAGAAATGATTAAAGACAGCCTGGGTCAGAGCTGTAGCCATGGTAACACACACACAAACACTAGACTACGATTGACCCCCCCACGCTGCACAAACACCTAGATAGCGATACCATCAGGAGGGAGTTTGTGAAACGTGACACAGATCTTTAATTACAACCCGCACCCCACCCAACACACCCCCCAGGTTTAAGAGGCTCTTCTTCAGATCCGGGATGCTCTAAATCGAAATCTGGGAATGTAAACCCGCAGCAGTGTTAATGTGACAGTAACCATCAGACCTGTGCGCAGTGATCCTGAAAATCCTAAAATCAGGGATACGCTAATGTGGTTCTGCTGGTCTTCACTCTTCCCCTCCAATCAGGATTGACTTAAACCTGCCGCTCCAGGCCAACATAATCTCACCAGGTGAGTGTAATCTCTGGCCAATCACTGACATCGCTGACCTCACAAGCCATATTACAGTACCCCTGATGCACGTGAGATAACATAGAGAAGGACAGGTCTGAAGCCACACACAAAAAAAAAAAAATCTCCCAGGAAAATCCATTGAAAACAAAATCCATTTTGTTTCCATTCCACCCGCTGAAATGTAACAGTCTTTCCTCTGTTTCTGGTGGGAATATCACCCAGCCGAAACGTTTCGCAAGACCAAAATTCTAATGCTTTTAAAACGGTTTCCTTGTTGCATTTCAACTGGAAATCCGTCGATGGTTCAATGCCATCTGGCGTTTATTTTTTATTTACCAAGAACCACTTGGAATTTCTAGTTATTCTTGCAGAAGTTTACATCCCTCAAAGGGTTAATAAAAACTCTCTGTAGACTTAGCAAGCAGAATACAGGTAGCATATTCATGGCCAATGCCCCATCCCATCAATACTCCTCAACCAATCAGGCACCAGGGAGCCCTGACAGGTGGCACAACGTATCTGACGCTATTGGCATTGCAGTGCAGATGTTAAACCAAGAGCAGATCATGATGATGATGATGGTGATGATGGTGATGATGGTGATGATGGCAGTGGTGGTGGTGATGAGGGTCGAACCTTCACCAGTCATCAGTGCCCTCAGTTTCCATCTGAATCTGGTGTGAACCAGTTTCCATCTGAATCTGGTGTGAACAGAATCTGGTCTCACTTCTGGTCTGCTGTTTGAATTCACTTGCGCAGCACAGGGAAACCAATTGAATCCAACTGGATCGATTACCTAGAAAATCTTCCTAACGGCAGCATCCATCTGCGACTTAGCCTGGGACCTAATCACCGTCTGCTGTATCATAGCAACAGCTAGACTGATGGACATATAGGTCAAGCTAAAGCATAAGCTTTGTTTGTCTGGGACTCAAAAGGGGGAGATATATAACCAAATCCATCCCAGATCACTTTCAGATGCAGACGGAAAAGAGGGCCACTCCACTCCAAATACCCTTCAGAGAGGCGGAGGTACTTACCAACAGGGTCGTTTCCTCCTCACCTGTTTCCATAGAAACACACCTGTTTTATCAAACCCCCTTCTCCCCGCCACAATCCCCCTTGCCCGGCCTCCTTCGTTTGGGCAGGGAATTGGGAGGGGGGGGGGGAGAGAGGGGGTCTGAGGGGGGGGCTAGGGCCCCTTACTTGCCTGGGAGGTTGTTGATGTAGCCACCATCCATGAGCAAGTTTCCGCCTTTGGGGTCACACAGGGGGGGGAGGTACCCCGAAAGGGTCATGCTCGCCCGCACATAGCGCCACAGAGACCCTGGCACACCGGGAGGAGGGGGGGGGGGGATAACGTCTCAATAACCTTTCGGCAACGTCTCGGCAACGTCGCCGCTTTTCGGTCGGGGCCGGGCGGTGAGCCATCGACGGGATCACCGCCCGGGCCCTCCCACCTCCTGACCCCTCCTCCTACCACCCCCCCCCCCACACCTGGGGTAGTGTGTGTGTGTGTGTGTGTGTGTGTGTGTGCGGGTTCAGGTGGGCGGGGGGGGGGTCACCCCAGGCAAAGGGGTGCAGGGATGAGGGGGACCAGCGGTCGTGGGGTCAGGAGGCAGGTTGATCTCCAAAACCCCTGTCACATGGGACACTGTGCATCCCTGCTGGGGGGGGGGGGGGGGTAGACCCCCCCCTTCACCCTGTGCCCCCAAATTACA